>NC_064639.1:749953007-750253007 GCF_023864345.2 Schistocerca serialis cubense
CAAATTCACTGCCGAAAAGCACTGAGGAACATGTTTCAGACACCAGTGCATTGTTATTATAGTTAATACAACAATTGGGACAAAAGCTTCAAAAGTTAGACACAATGGAACAAAATCTTCAAAAGTTAGACACAATGGAACAAAATTTTCAAAAGTTAGACACGATGGAACAAAATCAGACACAAACACAGCAACAGCTTCAAAAGTTAGACACCAGACTTGAACAAACACGTGAAGATTTAACTACTGAGTTACATAATATCGAATCGAAATGTCAAAAAGTCAGTAATGACGTAAAAACACAAATTTGTGAGCATTTTGAACCCATTTTTTCGCGGCATGAAAATACATTACAGAATCACGAAGCCGCCCTCAAAGAACTGCAAACTATTGTTCATGTAAATCACGAGACCTTGCGGGCTAAAATTGACTCAGTTTCATCTACCGACTCGGTTACGCCACTTGCAAAAACTCAGGAAAACTTAAAGGACACAGTAGATTCTCTAAAAATTGGTTCAGAAAGACACATGGAGGAAATTAGTTCATTATCAGAGAAAGTAGTCGAACTTTCGGATCAGCTAAATAATTTATCTACGAAGGTAGATGATAATCTGAATGACACAAAACCGGTAGTCTTTAATAATACAGAAGAGTACGAACAAATCAGGAAATTCAAACAAAATCAGAATCAAATTAATACGCAACACCAAAGAGAAACCTGGGAAGTACAAGATCAGTTGACACAGGTTATACAAGAATTACATATTTCAGAGGACACTCGCGCTCCAATACGGGAAAAGGGACATAGAAATACGGAACAGCCACAAAATAATAACACAGGGCATTTCGGAAATTATGAAAGAAATTGGCAAGGTGCACCGAATTTTGAGTTGGAACCGACGAAACGACGTAAAAATAACCGACATGCGACTCGCCGACATGATGATTTTGACTATAAGCTGTTTATTACTACACGTAAGTTCAAAACATTCAAGAATTCCGGCAACGACATTCATCCACAAGCGTGGCTCCATCAATTCTCTCACATTTTTCCTCCCAACTGGTCATTAGAGCACAGATTAGAATTTATGTGAGGCTATTTAGAGAATGAACCAGCTGTAAGAATGCGATCGGTCATTCACAATTGTCACAGTGAAGGAGAATTTTATCATGCCTTACTCTCAGAATATTGGTCTCAAGCTACACTAGTCCGAGTAAAACATAGCATCATAATGATGAAACATTTCGAACAATCTGAATTTTCCAGTCTTTTCAAATATTTTGAAGACATGTTGCACAAGAATCAGTACCTGTCAAACCCATACAGCCCCTCAGAACTCATCCGCATTTGCTTAAACAAATTGCCTGAACATTTACGACATATTATTTTGGCAGGACGTTGCAAAGACGACATTGAAGCTTTTCAGGGACTGTTACAAGAATTGGAAACTGACACTGACAATCGCGGAACGCGAAAACAGGAACACAACAATTACAGGTCACATCCGTCGCAATTCCTCGATGAAAGAAATAATAACTGGACACGACAAGGCTATTCTTACAACGTAAATCGTGACCAAAACAGACACCACGTGTATGACAGCCGTTGGCACAGTAGTAATAATTACAGGGAAAGATCACCTCTCCGCGGTAATGACTATCACAGAGACAATCAGAGAAACAGACAATATGGGAACCAAAATAATTATTATCAAGCGAGACAGAAAAACGTCAGACACAGCCGTCCACCGCGCAGTTACGATTCCGGGAGAAATTCTCCACAAAAAAGAAACAATGCAAACTACCGACAAAACGACATACCTGAATTCCATCAGATCTGGCGGGATTCAAACAGGGCAGGCTGGCGGGATTCAAACTGGGCAGGGCCCTCTCGACAAGGTGAATTTGTAGAAGTTAGATCTCCAAATCCCAATAACGACGCGCGTCAACAAAGAGACAATAGCCACAAAGAGACAATAGCCACAAAACGTACTTATGAAGCTGACGACGTAGCTGCTGTGGCTTGTAATTACGTAAAAATGTAAGACATTAGGGACATCTTCCTCCAGGAAGACAACGTAAAACATAACAACATTGCATATCCTGTGATTCACATTACAGTAAATGATGTAAAATTTACGGCAGTACTTGACTCTGGCAGCCCCATTTCAGTAATTAGTGAAACAGCCTCTAGAAAATGCAACAAATCGAACCACACACTTACGTTACGTAAGATTAAATTACAAGGTGCAATCGTTCGAAAAAATTGTAGATGTACGCCAACAAACTAACTTAGAATACTTTTGTCAAACCCACATCTTCTCTATGAACTTCCTTATCGTTCCATTATTGTCAACAGAAATTATATTGGGAGTAGATTTTTTGAATGAATACAAAGCAATCTTAAACTTTCACGATGCTGAAATAAGTTTAGAGAAAGAAAGTAAGTCAATAGCTTTGAGATTTGAAAATTGGCTCTCAAACCATGACGAGGAATGTAATCGACTTTACCTCCTGTTAGACAACAGTTCCGAATTTGCGACGGAACTTGACATCAACAATCACTCCACAAGTACTGACAGGGATGATATCGACGTCGTATTTGATACTAATGAGTTAAAACAGAATAAAATTAAAACAATTGAGAACTGTAATGATACTGATAGGCAGGACCTTTTTGAGATTTTACAAGCACATTCCACAGTTTTTAGACACAAAACAGGAACAATCAAGGGATTTCAATACCTATTTCGTGTTCGTGAGCATACTAAATTTTGTGTTAGACCATACGTAATTCCAGCACACTATAGGGACCATGTTAGAACAGAAATACAATCTATGCTTGACGAGGGCATTATTGAGCCTGCAGTAAGCTCATACAACAATCCATTACATGTTGTTGAGAAGAAAAATGGATCGATCAGGCTTGTCTTAGATTCGAGACAAATCAATACTATCATCATTCCTGAAACAGACAGGCCGCAAACGTTGGAAGAACTTCTTCAAAATTTGAATGGTGGAAAAGTGTTGTCTTCTATTGATCTCAGATCCAGCTTTTATCAGATCGAACTTCATCCAGAATGTAGAAAATACACAGCTTTTCTTTGTTTCGGCGTTTGTTATCAATTTCGGAAACTTCCTTTTGGTTTGAACATTTCTTTGGCAGCATTCATTCGTGGGCTAAATTCCATATTACCTGAGTTCTTAAAACGTCACATCACCTTATATGTGGACGATATTCTGATAGCAGAAGCCTCATGGGAACAACACAATCGCATCCTCAACAGCGTGTTACATATTTTTGCAGAATCTGGAATTACAGTTAACTTGGAAAAGTCTGAATTCGGTAGGTCAAAGGTGAGGTTTGTGGGACATATTATTTCTTCTGAAGGCATTCAGCCGGATCCTGAAAAGTTAGAAGCAATCAGAGCCATTCCAGTTCCATCCACGCAAAAAGAAGTCCGCAGTTTTCTAGGTCTCGTAATTTTTTACCGTCGTTTTCTGAATATGCATATTCTAGTTAAACCAAAACTTTGTCCTCTCACTGGAAAAAAATACTATTTGGAACTAGGACGAACAGGCACAGCTGGAATTCCATTCTTTGAAAGAAGCGCTACTTAACGCTCCAGTACTAGCTCATCCAGATCTGTCACAAGATTTCTGCCTTAGCACGGATTCTTCTAAAGTCGGTCTTGGTGCCCTTTTATTTCAAGAAGCCATAGAAAATGACACTACTGTTCAGAAAACCATTACTTTTGCTAGACGAGTGCTAACAAAATCTGAAAAAAATTATTCCGTTACAGAATTAGAAGCTTTAGCTATCGTTTGGGCATTTAACAAATTCCGTTTCTTTCTTTCTGGTAAGCACGTAAAAGTATACAGTGACCATCGTGCATTACAATTTCTTATGTCTTCTAAATTAAATCATGACAGGTTAAAACGTTGGGCACTGTTTCTGCAAGAATTCCACTTCACAATAGTCTACATTCCCGGCAAGGAGAACATTGTTGCGGACGCACTGTCACGCGCACCGGATAGGCTTGAGGAAAGTAACACAGAAGGCAACCTCGAGAAAAATTTCAGTATTCTTTACATGCAGAAAGTCGCCTTTGAAAACTTCATCACCACATCTTTAAAGGACATTGCTCATGAACAAGATAAAGATCCGATTTGGAAAGACATCAAAAGTAAATGGCATGAAAAGACACACACTCAGATTCGGCATTACTATCTGGTTAGAAACAACATACTCTTCAAACGCTGCACTGTTGATGACAAGCTATGGGTGCTTTGCATTCCAGACTATTTTGTTAATAAGCTCATTTGGTACATTCATCTAAGCTACGCACATTTTGGTCCACGAAAATGTTGTCATATTCTTTGAACGACTTGTTACTTTAACAAATTGGAAAAGAGAATTCGAAGAGTCTTGTCCATTTGTAAACTTTGTCAAAAGGCTAAACCAACTACTATGGCACATCGCGCTCCGTTGTTTCCTGTCATTTCTTCTAAATTAAAAGAATTTGCTGCTGTTGACCTCTTAGGACCCATTGTCAGAACATCGAATCGATTTTCATACGTTCTAGTCGCAGTTGAACTTACTTCAAAATTTGTTTCTTTCACTTCGTTACGTGAAGCCACTGAACGGTCTGTATCCAACGCCTTTGTTAAAAATTTCTTACGTGAAGTTGGACACGTTAGTAATGTCATTTCAGATAACGGACCGCAATGCAGATTTGCTGTTTGGTCACAATTGCTTCGGTACCATAAAATCAAACCTATTTTTATTTCATTGTACTCACCACATTGTAACCCATCTGAACGGATTATGAAAGAAATCAATAAGCTTTGTAGACTTTATTGTCACAGAAAGCATCAGCATTGGGACAGATATTTACACTTATTTCAAAACGTGCTAAATGAAATGCCTCATGACTCCACTGCTTTACCACCTGTTCTTGTACTGAAGAATGAAGAACCACCGAACAGAATCAGAGAGCTTGTACCTTTCCCGAATACACGTAAACTTCGACACAAAGACATAATTGATTTGGCTCTTAAAAATATAAAATATGCAGCAGACAAAAGGAGAAAACTACACGATAAGGCAAATGCAACGAAATTATATATTGGTCAGAAAGTTCTCATTAAAGCTCATTCATTGTCACATAGGAAGAAACACTTTAGACACAAATTCCTTGTAGTTCACAGTGGACCTTACGGAATCCGACGTTTACCACATGATAATTGCGTTGAAGCTGATACTCTGCGTACTAGGAAGAGTAAAGGTTTACACCACAATTCACAAGTAAAACCGTTTATTGAAAGATAATCTGCATTTTTAACTTTGTCTTTGCCATAAAACTTTTCACTTCACGTTACTAGTATGCTTTGTTAGACTTAGAAACTGCTAACACGCAACAATGTTTGAAGTTAAATATCCAGTCAAGAACCAAGAGAACGTATTTAAACAGAAATTACGAATGCATTGTTATAGTGAACAGACGACACAGTGTTGTTATTTGTACATTCTTGCTTGTTAGTTGCACGATCACGTAGCGACTATAAGGCTCACATACTTAGAACATATACCGGCACTGCTAATGAGATTTTAATCCAATATTTTGGTTTTACTTGAAAAGACATTCTTTATTTGATGTACTTTCGGTGAGATTAAAGATGACTTAGTATTTGGTTTCTTTGACAACTACACGATTATATCACGACGCTACTAATGTGCGACACAATTTATATTATTGCTTTTGCGCTGTATCTGTTTTATACGTGCACAGTTTGTCTGATATCTTCTGGAAAGTAAGACATGTTTTAGTAGTAACTTTGTGGTACAGCTACAGTGAGACAGCCTTTTCCGCAGCACAACAATACATTACAGTACAGTACTTTCTTCATCACGGCAATAAGCGTAATAACTATGATATCTATACGCAAAGCATTTAACTTTTATTTATTACGTGGTAAGTACATTGACTTCTGCAGAACTTTGCTTACAGAGGACGATAACTACGACACTTTGACAGAATTATTTTACAAGACGCACAGTTTAGCGCTACAGTACACGTATTTGAGTGATTAATTTTATACTTAAGACATTTATTTTTAAAGATTTTTTAATTACAAGGATACAAAAGTTTTCCGTGATACATTTCATTTCATTGCAGTAATATGTAACACCTGAGGGTATAATTACATTAATCGTCAGGGGGTACACCTCTACTTTGTGTACTATGTGTTTAGCAAGCACAAGGAGCCCTAGCCAATATGGTATTTGCTTATACAACTTTACACATCGGTACCATATTTCTCTAACACGTAATTACACAGATATCTAATCATTTAACTGAGAGAGATAAAATTTTTTTTACTACATCAGTGACACATGTTTACGCAATTACACAGTTGAATAACTTCACACTTACGAAATTGTATTTTGTCTGTACTTTGTGAACTGTTCATATTTTTTCGGAACCATTGTGATACTATGAGAGCTTTGAATAATGTATTAGGTAAGGGATCATGATTTTTGAAGTACGTTTGAGGTAGATGACTTTCTGGAAGGTCTTGAAATTTTTGAAAGAAGCTGCAACGAATCTGAGATGTGATTGATCTGTTATGATATTATTACGATGACGATGTGTATTATGCTGTTGAGGTATGTTTATGATCAATAAGCTGAGAATTGTACCTTAAGAGTTATGTGTAAATGCATGAATATATCACAATGCCAGTGAAAATGTTTTGGACACTGTTATATTTATAGGATTTTGTTTCTACACATTTCTACTGTAATTTCTCGACTTGTAAAATTTTATTTGTATCAAACTGTCACTGTAGTGGAAACGTCTGTTGTAAATTTCGGTAAGAAAGGGAAGTGACCTTGACGTAATGCATTTTGCGTGGCCAGCTGTGCGTTAGTCGCCTGAAAAAAGAAAGCCATTAGGTGGAGAAAAAAAGAGGCCATTATCCTCGCTATTGGCATTTCTTTGTAGAAAGGATCGCAAATACGACATGCTCAAACTTGAAATCATATGATTACATGGTGGAGCTCTTAATTTATGATATTTACTGAAGTGCCTAATGAAATGACAAGAAATATTTTATGTCTATACACCTGATTATGATTACTATCTTTCTACTTGAGAGATTGTTTACTGCCTTATGAAATGCCATATGGGTAGGGAATGACGTTTCACGCCTTGCTTTGCCTATTTTGTTTAATATCTAGTTTCTAGTTGCACTGCAGCATTGGTTAAAATAAAATTTAATAGATGTACTAATATAAACGTTTTCTGTCTACAGACCCAGTAAACAATAATTTTGTGATCTACTACCTTAAAAAAAGGAGCACAAATAGACATTTCTCTTCACAGGAATAGCATACATAATTTTTTTCAATGACAGGGTAACTTATTTCATAGAGTAATTTATCGTGATGCATCACTCTAGTGTTAAGTTCTGACGTAGGTATTAGACATTTCCCATATTTAGTGTAACATTTTTACTGCTTGAGCTTTGTCATGTTTAGATATATGTTATTGGATTTGCTGCTGCTATTTTCCAGGCATAGTGCTACTGAATTTCACTTTGTATTACTCTGTTCAGCAAGTTTTACTACTGATTTATTTTTCTTTTTGATGCACATTGGCTCATATTAGTGATAATGTTGCATTTGCTTTGCTAATTTATATATATTGCTGTTTGTGTTAATTGTTTTGTGCTGCTGCATTGCCTTGTCCCTCAGTATATATATATATATATATATATATATATATATATATATATATATATATATATATATACATGAGCTCAGTAGATTCAAGTTATCTTAAGAGGGGGTAGACTATATATGAAACTAGCTACGAAGAATAGGGAAAGAATGCATTGAGAAGTTATGTGAAAAATATATGGGCAAAAATGAATATTGTGCAATGAGAAAAATTTACTTAGAAAGAGAATATGAATTAAACAGTAGGGTTTAGGGACAACAGGTACAGACAGGACTTTTTGGGAATAATGATGAATGAAGGAGATCTCCTTGAAGTAAAGAAAGTTTTGTTTGCAAAATACTGCAGTAAAACAAACTCTGTCTTTTCCTTTTGTATTATTCGGCTATGTGTTTGTGTACCCTTGTGTATTTGTGTTCTTCCTGTCTTTATGTGTTTATGTGATAAGAGTTATGTTGTAGAATTTTTCTAATAATGCGTTATTTACTCTGTACAGTTGTTTAGATATTATTTATTCTGCTCTCTTTTAATGTTCATGTGTGAAACTAATGTTTGGAAAACTATTCTCATTATTTTACTTATGTCATAATTCCTGTAACACTGATGTACATGTTTATTTCTATTCTTTTGTAAAGCCTGAATTACTACAAATGTTATCTGTATTATTATGTTTTTAAAGATGTATTTTGTACCTTTGTAGTTGTATTCTTCTGTTGTAAATTTATAATTGTATAGACACCAGTTCTTCAAATTAAGTTACGTTTCACTGCACACGTTTCTGTTGGTCATAGTATATGCACAATAGATGAGAAGTTGGAACTGTTAGTGTTTGCACATGTGTTGATAATTCAGCAAGGGACTGGTTAACAGCATTGCTGGTTTTTAAGGACAGTTCCAAAAACTTTGTGAGTACACATGTGGTGATTTATGGACTTGCTATATTGTCTGCAAGACTCTTCGATGGTGATTGTGCACCTGCACAGTCACATGGACTACAGTGGGATTGCATCTTTGATGGCCCACCATTATTTCTACAAGGACTGCAGTGGGTCTGCACATCTGGTGGCACACCAATACCATAATCTCTACCAGGACTACAGTGGGTCTGCTCTGTGATGACCTACCTCCCAATATTCTTCAAATATTCGACTGACTCAGCTGTGGGTTTGCTCTGTTGTGGCCCATTACCTGTCTGCATGTCAAGAGTCTTTCCGTTGGAAGGACAACACTACTTCTTCAAGACTGCATGGAAATCCATTATATTTATGTGCATTTTATTTTACTACCCACACTTTGCGCATTAAATTGTTATTAATACTGTGATGAATGATCAGGACTGTTTTATGGACTGTGAGACAATTTCAGCTTTTGATCAACATTGTAACAATAAGTGTGTGCATTTGATTTCTTTGTTTTTTTAATTATGATTACGAAAATATTTTTCAAATCTGTGTTGGCCACTGCCCAAAACAATTTGTAAAATTTTTTGTGGGGAGCATGGGGGCTATGTAAGTAGACTGTTTAGGTTTTTTGTTATTGGTAACGACACATAGCGCTCTGTATGAAAATCACTGGCTGTGCTGTGTGCAGTCTGTGGCTAGTTTGCATTGTTGTCTGCCATTATAGTATTGGGCAGCTGGATGTTAACAGCGCGTAGTGTTGCGCAGTGGGAGGTCAGCCGCCAGTAGTGGTGGATGTGGGAAGAGAAATGGCGGAGTTTTGAGTGCGGATGATCTGGACGTGTGTCCATCAGAGACAGTAAATTTGTAAGATTGGATGTCATGAACTGCTATATATTATGACTTTTGAACACTATTAAGGTAGATACATTGTTTGTTCTCTATCAAAACCTTTCGTTTGCTAACTATGCCTATCAGTAGTTAGTGCCTTCAGTAGTTTAATTCTTTTATTTTGCTGGCAGTAGTGGCGCTCACTGCATTGCAGTAGTTCGAGTAACGAAGATTTTTGTGAGGTAAGTGATTTGTGAAAGTTATAGTTTAATGTTAGTCAGGGCCATTCTTTTGTAGGGATTATTGAAAGTCAGATCGCTTTGCGCTAAAAATATTGTGTGTCTGTTTAAGCACAGTCATTTATAATTTTTCTAAGGGGACGTATCAACCTGTGACGCTGCAGGCAGTAAAGGTTTAGTTATAAGTAGCCGTTAGAATTAAATAGAGTACTATTAGAATAGAAATTTCCCATTGTAAAACTGTACTGTAGCTCACTTGTAGTAACTATAATTATCTGCTAACAATAATGATATTGTAACACGTTAGGACACACTAATCATGTAAGATTGTGAGTTGCCTGTGTATAATATATATGTGTAATATATTTTTCAATAAATTCTTAAGGAGATCATAGTTTAATTCATCGGCATCGGTTGCAATAGTTACTTCTTCCATGAACTAAAAGATAATTACTACAACTGGTGTATCATTGTTGAAATTTTCAAAAAAATTATATTCATAATTTATATTACTTGCATTAACATCTCTAACATGAGTGATCTGACATATATCCTTAGAAATTGCAGTCATGTGTCACGTCTTATGATTTGTTATTTTGTTTGAGTTTCCTGTGGGGATTATTATAACAGAAGCAGTAGTTTTAACTATGTAATTTCAGTATATTTTGAGCCATGTCACGTTTCGTGGTTTCTGTCCCAGTACTGTATGACATGATTATGGGGAGTCAGGGCAACCATGTTAACATCGCCTTATAGCGGTTGAAGCGCTGTTGCACATGGCCGCTACGCTTAAACGGAGAGTATGCAGCGCGCGTATGACATGACCATTGTCTTTGCTAATTATGCCGCGACACCAACACGGGTCTCACGCTGCTGACATACTCCGCCGAACGCAGGTGTTGGCTAATGCATGGTGTGCACAGCAGTAATTGTACGCACACCTACCGACGAAGTCGTGTTAATTAGCTGCTATAATTACAGCTCCTACAGTTATCGGACAGGAATGAAGCTACGAAACCACTACAAGATGAATAAATTGTAATTCAAACTATGAGTGTGATGTATTCATAGTTGTTTTTCCCAGTAAATAATCCCTTAATATGGTTACCTCATTCCGTTAGGTTCTCTGGCCTTTAAGACGAGACGTAACGCAGTATAAGAGGATGGTATAGGAAACGGTTCTTGTTATGTTTCCAGTGGCTTAAAAACAGTTTATTGGTGAAACTCTTCTCCACTGCTTGTACATCTTTGTTAGAAGTCATTTTACTGTACACCATGACCTGTACGTAAAATATTTAATTGTAGAAAGGCATTCGGGGTTAATCTCAACTTCTGCTACAGATAAGTGTATGTATATCGATGCATAAAAAATAATAACTTTTGTATACAAAAGAGTTGAAACATAATATTACCTACATATAATGCACGTTTTTATCAGTATATATAAGGTGTCAGCTATAAAACCTCTGTGATGTCAAAACGGATTAAGTACCCACAAAACCACAGAACCTGGTGCAAGATGACAGTGAAAAAACCGATAGTGTCTGCATTGCAGTCTTTTGTAAGGTTTCATTTTCTTTTATGTCTTTATCAAGTGAAAATGTTTATCTTCTTTATTTTCGTTTTCTTATGACTGTATATGACAAAACAAAACTAGTTTTGTTTCCCATTACGTCCAGTAACGAAAATAATCTAATATGCAACATTTATTGTGACTACTGTGTATATGGCTACTTCACTGAGGTAAGACCTACATTGTATTATTACTATTATTATTATTATTGTCATTATTGATAGTGGCAGTGGCCAGATTACGAGCAATTTCCGCCTTTTGTCTTCCAATTTCTGAAAGTTCAGAAGTAATGAATCCAACAATCAAGTAATTTTCAAACAGTGCATATAGTGCACACATTTTAACTTATTTGACTCTACGTAGGGTTGCAGGTAGTGGATAAAATTTTTAGGAGAGGAGTGCTGTAGAGCAACTATGTTTTATAAGAAGGGACTAGCCCCAATGTGCTTCCTTTGTTGAGGAACTTTTGGTACCACTAGGGATGTAATAATACTTGCTTCGTCGAAATGCACTGAAGAGTCAATTAAACTGGAACACTTGCCTAACATCGTGTAGGGCCTCCGCGAGTACACAGAAGTGCCGCAGTACGATGTGGCATGGTCTAGACTGATATCTGAAGTAATGCTGGAGAGAATCGACATCATAAGACCTGCAGGGCCGTCCATAAATCAGTAAGAGTACGTGGGGGTTGTAACCTCCCCCTCACTTATCGACCTTAATGACAGTGAAAAATTAAACCGCGTGTACCTAATGGAAATTTGGGAAAAGCACTCGTCACCGAAGTTAATCTGTCGGTAAAGAGGGAGGAAAGGGTTACATCTAAATGAAAGGAAAAATGCAAATGAAACTGGTGGAAATTAATTTTGAAAAGGGGTAAAGTTAATGAAGAAAGTGAATGTGCAGCCGTTACGTTAACAATTAACTAGCGGTAATTAGATATTTGAGATTTGGGGGAAATTACGGTCGCCAGTCCTAAGGACAATTACTGTAGTAACTGAAAAAGAAAGGTAATTACACATATAACTAGCACTAGAAGCGTGGCAACTGAAGGTTGACACGTGTAGTGTGAAAACTGAAAGTTTGTCAGAAGTTATAACTTTCGCTGCACTCTGACTTAATTTAACAAAAGAATTAATAAAACCGGAAAACTGAAAGTTAATTTAGTGACTGAAATTAATAAGAAGCTTTCTTTCTTAAGCACATGGAAATTCAGTAAAATACGGTTAGTCTTGGACTACCTCAACAATCATTTCAAAAGCTACTTGAATCTACGCAATTTAGAAATAAGAGATTTAGCTTTGAACTTGAATTAAATGATTCTGAACAATTAACAACAGTAAAATTTAGTACGTACCAAGCTGAGCTGCAGTCACAGGTAAGCTAAAATATGGTAACAAAACTAGCACTCTTAATTTATGCTTGTGTAATCTAAGTATTGTAGCCAGCTATGAATACTTTAACTGAACTTTGTAATTAAAGCAGTGAAATGGAATTATGCTGGCGTTTGAATTTCAACGACACTCGGGTTCATTTCGGAAAAGGAAGGGACCCTGCTTGGTAATGCAATTGGGACAATGAGCAACAAAGGTTCATGCTAAGTAGCTGTAATTTTGTGATGCAACAATTTTAAAAGTTTGAAAAGCTGAGGTCTGCCACACAGTTCTTAAACTTTACGTGCTTCCAGTCTTTCTTGTTGGTTGATTGAAGGTTTGAAGCCGTCGATCGAGGATGTGGCGACAGTCACTCATTGTCGGCCGTCGCTGTTGCAGAAGCTGGATGTGGGCGCGCCTTCTTCTCGACACGGTCGCCAGACGAAACGGGCTCTTGATGTGCGCCAGCTAATGCTTGCCGTCCGCGACACCATGTCAGAAACTATCATCGCAAGTCGAGCGCAATTACATGCTGCCAAACCCCGAAAGCGCGGCAACTCGCGGGAGCTTCACACAATACACCTGCTCCACTCGCTACTCCAGCCAGACTCTCCTCATGCTCTGCTCGCGCTCCACGCGGCAGAGTTAACACTACCAAAGATCCTACACACTTTGATTCTTCACACGACCTATCGATGTAATCGTTCGATAGCAGTTTTCCCTAGGCAAGACCCAGCGTAAAAATACAAATAACATTTACGAAACAAACCAATTATACATCGACATAAATGCGTAAATATATATATATATACAAATATTAAAACAATTACAATATATAAAGACACAGAAATGTTATATCTTCTGGTAACAAACTAAGGAAAAAATTATGGTACAATAGATGGAAATAGGAGGATATGCATTTCCGGCGTTATGCGTTTCCGAACAGCACGTTGCATGGCATCCCAGATATGGTCCATAATGTTCATGTCTGAGGAGTTTGATTGCCAGCCAAAGTGTTAATGTCAAAAGCACTCTGTAGCCATTCTGGATGTGAGGGGTGTCGCATTGTCCTCCTGGGATTCTCTAAGTCCATCGGAATGCACAATGGACATGAATGGACGCCTATGATCAGACAGGATGCTTAGGTACGTATCAACTGTCAGACTCGTATCTGGACGTAGGAGGAGTCCCATCTCACTTCAATTTTACAGCCTCACACCGTTACAGAACCTCCGACAGCTTGAACAGTCCCCTGCTGACGTACAGGGTCCATGGATTCATGATGATTTCTCCATACCCGTACACCTCAATCCGCTCGATACAATTTGAAACGAGACTCGTTCGACCAGGCAACATGTTCCCAGTCATCAACAGTCCAATGTCGGTGTAGAGGGGCCCAAGTGATGATGATGATGATGATGATGATGTTTGGTTTGTGGGGCGCTCAACTGCGTGGTTATCAGCACCCGTACAAATTCGCAACCTTTACACAGTCCAACATCACCAATTTCACGAATGATATGGTCAACACAAACACCCAGTCATTGGGCAAAGAAAATCCCCAACCCGGCCGAGAATCGAACCCGTGACCCCGTGATTTGGAGGCAGCAACGCCAGACACTAGACAACGAGCTGACGATGGGGCCCAGCCGAGGCGTAAAGCTTTGTCTCGCGCAGTAATCAACGGTACACGAGTGGGATTTTGGCTCCGAAAGTCCATATCGATGATGTTTTGTTGAATGGTTTGCACGCTTACACTTGGTAATGGACCAGCATTGAAATCTGCAGCAGTTTGCCCAACGGTTGCATTCCTGTCACTTTGAAGCATTCTCTTCCAACGTTGCTGGTCCCGTTCTTGCAGGATCTTTTTCCGGCCGCAGCAGTACTAGAGATTTTGGGTTTTACCGGATTCCTGATGTTTAGGGTACACTCGTGAAACGGCCATACGGGAAAATCCCACTTCTTCGCTAACTCAAATATGCTGTGTCCCATCGCTCCTACGCTGACTGTAACACCACATTCAAACTCACTTATATCTTGATAACCTGCCATTGTAGCGGCAGTAACCAATCAAACATCTGCTTTTTTTTTTATAGAGGTGGAGCCCCTCCACGCCCACACCGGCATGATGGCCAACACAAAAAGGTCTACTGCCATCTCTGCATAAGGGTTAGTATTCACTAAAGTGAGGTGTCGCAGGATGTGGGTATTGCGATGTTTGCGTACGTCTGGTTAGGATTAACCATTAATACGCGCTCATCTGGAGATAGATTGGTCGAAATCTGACGAAGGGTAGCGGTTTGAAGGGCAGAGGAAAAAAAGTGCCAAGGCAAGAGCCAAGGGAAAAAAACCTCTGCGAAAGTTAGGTCGGGCGGCAAGAGCAGTAGCGGTTGTCTTGCTGCCTGCGATAGGTTGTGCAAGGATAGGCTTTGTTAGTAGTGGGTATCATGCATGTCGATACCTTGACGTTGTGCGTTTGTGCTGCTCGGCGGCTGGCGCTGGGTGCTGGTACAGAGTCCTCGTTCAGCGTCCTGCAACCTGCAACAGTTATGTTTGTTATCGGTCTTGTGTCCGATAGGTCATATACCGGAGGCACAGTGTGAGGGAGTGTTGGGAGATTGTTCGTGCGTCTGTGGGCGAGCTCGTCGGTGTCCCTGCTGTGGCCTGTTGGTCGGCTCTAATAGCAGCTGGTAGTTGCCAGTCAGTATTGCTGATATGCAGGGGCTTACCGACGTTTGTCGCTGTTTGCGTATGTTAGTTTACCATAGGTGGTTATGCCCTAGCTAGCAGTGTCTTTGGTCGCTTGTGTTTCCACCTGTGGTTGTGATCGTAGTTTCCCAGAGTGAGGATGAAAGGATTGTTCGAGTGTCTCGAGTTCCTGTATAGTCGTGTAGCGTGTTTCTTGAATACTTCCTTGAGGGTATCAAGGCGGTATTCATGGTGAAGATCCACGGTGCGTGTGTAGCGTGGAGCATTGCTAATGATTCGTAGCACTTTGTTCTGTATGATCTGCAGGCGGCGCAGTCGTGTGGGAGCTGCATATCCCCAGACGGGAGCTGCGTACGTCATCAGAGGTCTAATCAGTGTAGTGTATAAGGACCTCGACACCCTCCTATTCAGTGTGCTTTCCCTGTTGAGCATTGGGTAGAGCTGTTTGAGCCTCGCGTGCGCTCGGTTGGCAACGTATTCGATGTGGTCCCCCCATGTAAGTTTCCGGTCCAGCCAGACACCAAGGTATCTGACTTTCTCTCGGAAACGTATTGGGCGTGTATGTAGTGTTATCGGTCTACAGTGTTGGTGTTTGCGCAGTAGTTTCGGTCTGCGTGTGAACAGAACTGCTTCGCACTTGTCGACGTTTACTTTAATACGCCATCGCTCCAGCCAAGGCTCAGCTGTTCTGAGTGCTGTCTGTATTCGTGAGTTGATGTTCGACGGTTTCCAGTCTTGCGCGAGGATGGCTGTGTCATCCGCGTAGACGGCTAACGTCGTGTTTCGTGTCGCTGGGTAGTCATTAATGTACAGGTTAAACAAGATGGGCCCCAGAATGCTTCCTTGGGGTACTCCAGCTTGGATACCGTGTTGTGTTGATTGTTTATCCTGCACGTTAGTGTTGAAACATCTGTTCGTGAGATATGAGTGTATGAGACGTACGAGTCCGTCTGGGAAACCAGCTTCGCTTAGTTTGCGTATGAGGCCGTTGTGCCAGAGACGATCGAAAGCCTTTTCGATGTCTAGGAACACGGCCCCTGTGGCTTTGTTCATGTTGTAGCCGTGTGTTATATGTTCGACTACGCGGAGGAGTTGTTGTGTTGTCGAGTGGTGATTCCTAAAGCCGAATTGCTCCGGTCTTAGGGTGTCGTTGGCGATGCAATGCCTAGTGATACGTTTTAGTATTACCTTCTCAACAATCTTGCTGAGCGAGCACAGCAGACTGATGGGTCGGTAATTTTGTGGGAGGGAGTGGTCTTTCCCTGGCTTCCTGAACATCAGGACCTTGGCCGCCTTCCAAAAGTCAGGGAAGTGTTGGTGTGTCAGGATGGCATTCGTTAGATGTGTGAGGTATTCTACGGCTTTATCCGTGAACTCCTGGAGGACACGGTTTTGAATGCCATCAGGCCCAGGGGCTTTTCTAGCGTTGGTGTGCTTGATAGCCCATGTGACTTCATTTGTGGTAGCACGTCTGATTACGTCGCGCGAGGGCTGGGCTACAAGTCGTGTAACCTCCTGGTCCGTTTCAAGTGTGAATGCTGGGTCTGAAGGAACCAGATTCGGCATGAAGGACGCTGCAAGTGTTGTGGCCATAAGCTCTGCCTTCTCCGTCGCGGAGTAGGCTGGGCCGTCTGGTCCTTGTAACGTGGGAATGTAATGTTTCTCCCTGGTGAAGTGTCTGGCCAGCTGCCACACGCCAGGACGTGTGGTATCCAGCCGAGCGAGTCTCTGTCCCCATTGTTCGTTTCTGAATGTTTGGATTTTATTCCGTATTATGCCCTGGAGTCTGTTGACGTGCAGTTTATAGGACGGGCGCCTGGTACGCTGCCAGTATCTCCTGAGGCGGTTCCTCATTGAGATAAGGCCCAGGATTTCCTGGGGCAGGGCCGTCGAGTGTTGTCTTCGTGTTGTAAATGGAATGGCGTCAGTCATTGCGTCTTGGACGGCAGTTGTGAGAGCCTCCACAGCCTCATCGATTTGCTGTGTGTTGTTAATTTCGTGGGTGTCAGGAATGCGACTATCAAGCGTTTCCTTGAACAGTGTCCAGTTCGCACGTTTGTAGTTAAGCATCCTGCGTGGTTCAATGTCCTGCAGTGTCTCTTCCATGTGCATCTGCGTCAGACACTTGGCCTATATAGTCGTTGCCGACCGCAGCGCCGTATTCTGCCCGTTAATATATTTCTGTATTTGAATACGCATGCCTGTACCAGTTCCTTTGGCGCTTCATTGTATATTATAGAAATAGGTGTACGTATGTATGATCCACATCTCCTCCTAAACCATTGGAGCGATTTCAAACAACATGGTACACGTACCCCTTGCTGTCAGACAACAGTCATTGTTGGGGTAAGGAACACATATCTGACACAGTTCATAAGTTATGACGCCATAAGCAATGAGATGCGTAGGAAACTCCCCCACCGAGCGTGGTGTTGTAATACATTTATTATTTACTCGTACTAAACCACTCCTACAGTCGAGTCAATTAAGAATATCTCTGTCACCTGGCGGCGTTCTTAACAACTTTCAACTGCGAATAGCAAACTGCTATAAGCGATAACAATAACAGTATATATAGCTACGAAATGGCGTTGACAGAGAGAAGTTCGCTAAATCGCATAGTAGACACGAGAAGCAACTGCGCCCAGCATACTGAAACTCTCTGAGTCTCCTGCTGGAGTGTATATAAGGTTTCGTTTCTAATAGAAAACTGGCAAAATGAATACCTGGGCAGTGCTGTGCTGTCAGACGTCATTCTAAAATAGATAGGTTGTTAGAAATGAGAGGTTGTAAGAAATGTGCAGTAGCAATTGTCTCATTGCCTCTCTAGTTCGTTGTTTAATAAAATGTTTACTAAAATGAAGTGCCATTTACCTTTCCTCATTTTAAAAATGGGTGTTCAAAGAAAGTTCTTTTTCGTATCAAAGTTTAGTTAGGCGGTAATGTTGATGGTGTTGGGGTAGCTAGCTAATCGTGTGGTAAACGTTGAGAAACACTGTGTTATAGCCTCAAACACAGATGGGTGATTGATCGAATCAAATATCTTTTCTGAATACATAAAAAAAATGCCAAAGAGGTAGAGAGTATTCAGTTGTTCCACCAGCTGTTAGGCGTAAAGTTGAGATATGGTCAAGTGTACTAAATCCTGCGCGGAATCCACCTAGCTCTTTGTGTTCAGCCAGGTCAAGTGTAGTGCTCGCTCTGATACTAAAATTTATAGGAAAATTTTTTTACAGTATGGACAGAAGGCTAATATGTCGGTAGTTTTTTATATCTTTAACACTACCTGCCTCAAATATTAGTATTATATCGGCTTCTTCCAATCTCTTCGTAATTTCCACTCTGCAAACAACATGAATGTATTCCAACTAAATGGTTTATACATCTCTCACCCATCTAATTGAAAATATCGACTGAGGGTACAGCACTATATGGTGCCGTTCCTTTTTCATCTTGTCTATGGTGTGCCTGATTTCTGAGAGGAGTATTTCTAGGATTTGGGAAACAGAAGAAATCTAGTTCGTATAGGATTAAGGTATGATAATTGACTTTACTGTACAGGTTGCTGTAGCGACTCTTCACATACTCTGGTATTTTAATTCTGAAACTTCCCCTCTGTATGTAAAGAATGACAGTGCTGGAAAAATCTTACGTTATTTTGTACAGAAACAGCTGAGTAAAACTCAACGTACTCAGACATTTCTTTCTTTACTTACTCTGGTCGTCACTAAACTGACAAATATTTTTAGCGCAACGCAATCTGACTTTCAATAATCCCTAAAAAATAATGGCCCTGATTAACAATAACCTATACCTTTCATGAATCACTTACCTCACACAAATCTTCGTTACTCGAACTATTGCAGTACAGCGAGCGCCAATACTGCCATTTAAATAAAAGATTCTGTGTACTGAAGGCACCAACTACTGATGGGAGTATTGTTAGCAAATGAAAGATTTTGATGGAAAACAAACAGTGTATTTACCTTTATAGTGTTCAAAAGTCATAATATATATATCAGTTCATTACATCCAGTCTTACAAATGTTCTTTTCCTGACGGACACAGGTCCAGATCGTCTTCTCAAAACTCTGGCATCTCTCTTCCCACATCCACCACTGTTGGCGGCTCACCTCCAACTGCCCAATGCTACGCGCTGTTCACATCCAACAGCCCAACACTACACAAGCGAATATTCCAACAATGAGTCCAACCAGCCTCAGACTGCACACAGCGCAGTCAGCGATTTTCATACACAGCAGTACATGGCATTACCAACATAAAAATCTAAACAGCCCACTTTCAATTCGACCTTGATATTTCTCTAATGCTACTAGCTGTTTCCTTCCAATAATAAACTTCAGCTTGGCCATATTTAAAGTAGATTTATTTTCCGGACCAGCCTTTGGCGTATCCTTCTTTACTCTTCTTGATGTGTTGTTTCCAGATTTTTCTCAGAGCCTTTCCTGCATGTAAAACTAACTAATTTGACTTGATATGTTTTCTCATCCTTAGATCTAGGTGTGTGTTGACAACTTCAGCGTATGTCACACAAATATTTGGACATGAAATTAACTAAATTTTCATAATATGTTGGTTCACCCTCAATCGAGATCCAATCTGAACGCCTCATCGTACGGTAGATACAGATTTTCCATTACGTCCATCTTTTTCCAGTGTCTTGTGCGTGTGATATTTAACTTCAAGGCTTATCTCTTCATATACGTTCTACCCTTCTGCCCTCTTATTAATGTAACAGCCAGTTATTATTCCTCTCACCATTAGCTAATAAGATTGTCATAACTGTTCCACACCCACACTTCATAGACATCTTTCTTCCCCTCCCTTTATTCGGACTCTTCGACACATTCGTCACTTTACACATATGTCATAGTAGCATGTGCCATTACTCAGTTGTAGGACATTTCCATTTTATACACTCCTGAGTTTTAATATCTGAATATACTGGAATATAAGATTTATGTGTTCTGCGTCTCCTTAGGTATTACATGATTCTTGTGTTTTGCATCGATATAGTCAAAAAATGTCGCATATCTTTGTACAGTTTTCTTTGTACGTCTATGAGTTCTCGCTGAAATTGTGTGAACTATCTGTTTAGCATTAAGTTATCTGACGATGACCTAAGTGGCCGAAAACCGTTTCATAGCGGACTAATAAATATTACTGTGAAACATTAATACTCCCTATTCAAGTTACTAAAAAGTCTATGTTCCTCAAATATTATCATCATTACTGTTATTGTGTGTATTTTATTGCTTTCCGTGTTTTACGAGAGGAGATCCTCAGGTTTTTAGTTACCATGTATGGGTACTTTAATGCCCTGGATCATCTGTAAAGTTACTTCATCTTGCCGGACGGTGTGCAGGGAAAGAACTGGAAACAAAGGTCAGCTGCCCATTGTAAACAGGCAACGCCATTTAAATTCTCTTAGTGCCGGTGGACTACGTGTTCACTTCTTATGCACCTGCTTTAAGCATGACGACACTAAACTTATATAGATTCTGTTTTTTGTGTTAAGAGCAGCATTGGCGTAATGGGTATTACTGGCGTATTCCACTGCTAGCTCCTAGCTCACGTTACCCAAACTTAACGTAGACAGGGTGCCAGGTAATATAGGCACATTGGCCTGTCCACTAATTTCGTATTTTCATTCCGTGACAGTGGTAACCAATGTAGCCTGGCAGGGTCACCATTTATCATCTGATTGCTGTAATGTGTATACACGACGACCTGTGCACGGTAGGGTGAAACAGATATTGGATCCTACACTAATGACAGACATTTGATTTTAAATATCTACGGCTTTCTATGCTTACTACATCCACATCTCTTTTGGCATCATAGAGATTTGGTAAATGACACATGCCACACACATACACACACACACACACACACACACAAACACACACACACACACACACACACACACACACTCGATACTGACGTGTAAGTAATCTTGTGTTTCTCCTGTTATGGATGCAAAAGTTATTATGTTGTACATATCGATATGGCACATTTGTTTGTTTGTCCTTTATATCAGATGCCGCTGACGAGGAGTCTGGGTCCGAATACTGGTCTGGCAGTTAAATATTTTGCTGTCAGCTCATATTTTACTGCAAGATTTCTTTTAACATTTTTAATAGTGGAAGGGCATACGACATTTGGGAAATTGTTACTCTTCACGAAAATGTGGAAGTACTACATCATCAAGTCGTAGTATTATACCATACATAGTGATATTCGAGTGATGTCTGCGATGCTGTATTGTCACTAATACGTCAAATGTTTGAACTTGATAGGAATGTTAGAAAATCAGAAAAGGGAAGTGCAATGTCTCAGTCCAGATATTGGGGTTCAGTGAAGTGAAATGGAAAGAAGACAAGGATTTCTGGTCAGATGAGTATAGGGTAATATCAAAAGCAGCAGAAAATAGAATAACTGAGTGGTAATTGTTATGAATAGGAAGGTAGGGCACAGAGTGAGTTACTATGAACAGTTCAGCGATGGCGTTGTTCTCATCAGAGTCGACAGCAAACCGAACACCGAGAATGATCGTTCAGATATATAGCCGACGTCGCAAGCTGAAGATGAAGCAATACAGTATATGTGGATACCGAACAGATAATTCAGTACGTAAAAGGAGATGAAAATCTAATTATCATGGGGGATGGAATGCGGTTGTAGGGCAAATGACAGAAGAACGTGTTATGGGAGAATATGGGCTTGGTACTGGGAATGAGAAGGAGAAGGACTACTTGAGTTCTGTAGCAAATTTCAGATGGTAATAACGAATACTTTGTTCAAGAGTAACAATAGGAGAACATATACGTTTAAAAAGCCGGAAAACACGCGAAGATCTCAGTTGGATTGCCAAATCAGATACCGGATTGTGAAGCGTACCCACGAGCAGATGTAGACACAGATGACAATATAGCAGTGATGAGGCGTAGGCTGAAGTTTAAGAGACTTCAAAATGGCTCTGAGCACTATGGGACTTAACATCGGAGGCCATAAGTCCCCTATAACTTAGAACTACTAACACCCAACTAACCTAAGGACATCACACACATCCATGCCCTAGGCAGGATTCCAACCTGCGACCGTAGCAGTCGCGCGGTTCCGGACTGAAGCGCCAACAACCGCTCGGCCACCGCGGCCGGCTTTTAAGAGGCTAATAAGGAAGAATCAATACGCGAAGAAGTGGCTACGGAAGTAATAGGTTATAGATACTGCGACAATGGATAGCTCAGCAGGCAGTTCAGTTAAAGGGGAATGGTCATCCCAAGAAAGGGCAGTCACAGAAGTTGCAAAGAAAAGCACAGGTACACATAGATAACTGCGGAAAGCCGTGGATAACAGAAGAAATACTTCAGTTGATCGATGGGAGAAGGAAGTGCAGAAATGTTCAGGAGAATTCAGGAATACAGAAACACAAATCAATTTGGAATGAAATAAATATGAAGTGCTGGGAAGTTAAGGTAAGGCAAGTGGCTGTTTTAAAAATATAAAGACATCGAAAAAGAAATGATAAGCGGAAGGTATGACTTAGCTCAGAGAAAAGTGAAAATAACATTGGGTAAACTAAAAGCAAGGATGATAGCATTAAGAGTGCAATGGAAATTCCATTGTTAAATTCAGAGAAGAGAGCGGAATGTCGAAAGATACACTGAAGGCGTCTAAGAGGAGGTAGACTTGTCCGATTTGACAGAAAAAGAAACAGGAGTCAATATAGAAGTGATACGGAATCCAGTATTAGAATAAAATCCAAAAGAGATTTGGAAGACTTAAGATCGAAGAAGGCAGAAGTGGTTGATAAGATTCATCAAAATTTCTAAAATAATTGGGGGAAAAGCATAAAAACGACTACTCACGCTGGTGTTTAGAATGTATGAGTATGGTGACACCGTTACTCTCGAAAAAATATCATCCATACAATTCCGAAGACTTAAAGAGCTGGGAAATGTGAGAATTACCGCACAATCACTTTAACATCAAGAATTTACAGTATAATGGAAAATAAATTTGAGGATGTGTTAAATGACAATCAGTTTGACTTTAGGAAAGGTAAAGGCACCAGAGAGGCTGTTCTAACGCCGCTGTTGACAACGGAAGCAAGACTAAAGCAAAATCAAGACACTTTCAGAGGATTTGTCGACATGGAAAAACCGTTGGACCATGTCAAATACCGCACACTGTTCCAAATTCTGAGGAAAGTAGGTGTAAGCTATAGGGAGAGGTGGGTAATATGCAACACGTAAAACAACCAAGAGGGAGTAATAAGAGTGGAAGACCAAGAACGAAGTGCTCGGTATAAGAAGTGTGTAAAACTGCAATATAGCCTTTGTTCCATGTTGATCAATCTGTACATCGAAAAAGCAATGATAGAAACAAAGAAAGGTCCAAGAGTGGAATTAAAATTCAAGGTGAAAGCATATCAGTGTCAAGATCGGCTGATGACATTGCTATCCTCAGTGAAGGTGAAGAAGAATAATAGAATATGCTGAATGGAATGACCAGTGTAATGCATTTTGAATAAGGATTGACAGTAAATCGAAGAAAGTATAAGTAATAATTAGTAGCAGAAGTGAGAGACGCGAGAAAATTAACGTTAAGTTTGATGGTGACGAAGGAAATGAAGTTCAGGAATTCTGCTACGTAGACAGCAAAATAACGCATGACGGACGGAACAAGGAGAACATTAAAAGCAGATTAACACTGGCAAAAAGGGCATTCCTGGCCAAGAGAAGTCTACTAGTATCAAACTTCAGCCTTGATTGGAGGAAGAAATTTCTGAAGATAGAGGTGTAGAACACAGCGTTGTATGGTAGTGAAATTCTGACTTTCGGAAAACCGAGACAGAAGAGAATCGAAGCATGTGGGATATGGTGCTACAGACGAATATTGGAAGTCACGTGGACTGATAAAGAATAAGGAGGTTCTATGTAGAATTGGAGGGGAAAGAAATATATGAAGAACACTGACAAGAAGAAGGGGCAGGATGATAGGACATCTGTTAAGACATCAGGGAATAACTTCTGTGGTACTGGAGGTGGTTGTAGAGGGTGAAAATTGTAGTGGAGGACAGAGATTGGAATACATCCAGCAAATAATTGAGGACGCAGGCCGCAAGTGCTGCTCCGAGGAAAGTGGTTGACAGAGAGGAGTAGTTCGTGGCGGGTCGCATCTAACCGGCCAGAATATTGATGACTTAAAAAAAAAAAAATGTGAGTGAAGTTTTTCATATGGTCGCCACTTTGGCAGTCTGTACGCTCTTAACTTATCCCAGTAATTCTGCGGGAGAAAAGGAAAATGCAATGTAATGTGGAACCCGAACCAAGTGTCGTGCCTGGCATAACTTCACATCAATTAGAAATGAAGGCTCGCGTAAAGGTAGAGAAAAAAGTTCTGGTGTCCATGCGAGATTCGATCCCACGACCCTACATTTCGCACACCTGCGCTTCACACTAGACCACCAAGACCCTAATTATCCCCACACGCTTAACAGATAACGTAAAATCCCTTTTTTTGTACTCTTCAGTACCCAGAACTTCTGCTGGGCTACTGGCACCAGTTCTTGTAGAAGAGGTTTACTAGAAACGCGCGATCCTTAAAGGAGACAGTCGTATTAGGCGCCTCGGACACAAACGAGGAACAGCCGCTTGACCCGATTCCTCTGGTGTGCATATTCTGACATCTCTTGGCCTAATTTTCTTTCGTTTTTCTCCATGACGTTTCCACTTGCATCAATAATTTGGTATTCAAATTTGATGTCATTCTGAGCAGGAGTTTTCTTTCTACTGCGTTTTGAAACTGTGACTTTAATTATGGACACCCTGTATATTGAGAAGAAATATGCGTAAACTGTGGAACGCAGTTGTCGTCAGGGCGAGCTTGTCACCCCTTATCAGTTCGATTATAAATGCATTGTGTTTTAGGCTAAAATCTGACAATGAGCGTAATGTTGTGTTAATCGTCCCCATAAATGTTTTGAAGAAAGGTTTTTTTTGTGTTACTGCTTCTTATCATCATTTCAAAAAGAAGCCACAGTTAATTTGATTGTCCTGGTACTTGTCTGGCCCCTCCGTATGTTTTGTGGGACGTATAAAAAGTGCCTGTCCAATTACTAAGTGTGCACTTCTATTAGCAGGCTATCAATGTGGAGAACATATAAAAATCTCTAGGAAAGGTAATTAGATATTGCGATTGCGTAGAGCATAATATGTTTACATAAGCTGGATAATAATCGTCACAAACTTTCTCACTTAAGCACATTCTGTCTTTCTTTTAGAATTAATACAAGAGAAAACTCTTATTCTTCGTCAAATAGCGAGTCCTGGTGTTCGTCTTACTTTCGTGTATTGAACTGGGCTTCACTTTTATTGTGTACTGTTGCTGAAAGTAGCTTTACCGTACGATAAGTTTATCAGCCGAGAGCTAAGGTCAATCTCAGATTTTGACAGGTCTATTTTTAACTGGTCAAAGCGACGGCCTAGACGAGACGAACATTCATAATTTAAAACAACTGAAGGTTTCTATTGAACGAAACTGAATCCGAGAAGCTTTCGGAGTGATTCGTTCCAACGCGTTAACGATGATCACCGCCTTGTTGCGTGATGTACTTTTACCTGGTATGACGCCTGTCAAACCATACCGTGATCGATAGCGGAAGCGGACGAAACAAACGTCAGGCCAGTGTAGAAATTTTAGAACAGAACTGCAAGTAATAATCCTGCCATTAATATCGCTGAGCGGAACAAATCCGTTTAGCTGCATGCGGAACGCGCAATTAGCCAGTTGATGTGAATGGATGAGCTGCATGGGTCCCGGGCGAGCGTCATCATTTGTCAGTGGTGACGGTGAACGCGCAGGCGCCGAAGTGCCGACGATCGTAAATAACTCGCGGATCGTGCGGCCAACGCGACGCCAAAAATGTACTGCTTGTCGCCATGACAACAAGATAAGCCAGCAAGTCCTCCACGGTATCATATATTTTGAAATATGGTACCTCCTGTTTCACTGCTGCTAGAGCGATAACTTTTTTGCTTTAAAATGTACCGAGATATGTATCATATTGCAATGCGTCTTAAGGGCCAAGTTAACTAGCTCGAGAAACACGAGAGCTTAATTCCGCGCCTCTGTCAATATTACTTAGGGGAGAAATTGAAGGTATATAGGTATCTCCGAAATGTATGGTTGGTATCGGCAAATAAATAAATAAATAAACAAATAAATAAATAAAATAAAATAAAAAATAAAAAAAAATGTATGTGAAATCTTATGGGACTTAGCTGCTAAGGTCATCAGTCCCTAAGCTTACACACTACTTAACCTAAACTATCCTAAGGACAAACACACACACCCATGCCCGAGGGAGGACTCGAACCTCCGCCGGGACCAGCCGCACAGTCCATGACTGCAGCGCCCTAGACCGCTCGGCTAATCCCGCGCGGTCGCTCTATCCGTATACGGGACTTTTCGCAAAGGTATCACGAGATTAGAAAAATGAGTAAAGGTATGTATTAACGATTGTGCAGAAATGCGGTCATAAAAAAAAAAACGGAGACTACTGCATAATAGATGAAAAACAAAGCTTAGGGCTACATGCAGGGAGCTGCTGAATGAAACGTGTTTGGCTGTTAAGAGGGCCTGTGTGTGAAGCCTTCAAAAACTACCGTAGCAGAATATTATCGAAGGATCTCACTCAAATCCCAATGTAATTGTGTTTATGTGTAAAGGCCAGTGGTACCAAAGTTAGTCTACACACATTCACGGAGAAGACAGCGACTGAAACAGCGGATAGCACAGCTAAAGCAAGAATCCTGAACTCGGTTTTATATATTCTTTTACAAATGGGAATTCGAGTGTACTGCCCCAGCTTAATTCTCGCCCCAACTCAAGGGTTTGTGATATAAATATTAATGCCAGTGGTGTTAAGAAGAAGCTGAAATCGCTACAACTGAACCAAGTAGCGATGGTTTGTGAAATCTCTATGAGATTGCGGCCGAGTTAGTCTCTTTTTCAAAGACATTCTACAGCAAATACCTCTAACCAAAAAGCGTGCCTAGTACTTGGATGAAAGCTCGTGTCCGCCCGTCTACAAATATTAACAGAAGTGATTCATAAAACTGTCGCCGAAAATCCTTGAATTTCGTTTGTTGTAGAATCTCAAACCATATTCTCAGCTGAAACTTGTTGAGGTATGTAGACCAGAATGAGCTCATCCTCCTAACGACCACGGATTCCGAAATCACTGATCATGTGTAACCCAATTCGCACTTTTTCAGCGTGACATCCTTAAAGCCTTTGGTCAAAGCTGTCAGGTAACGAAGTATTCCTCAATATATGAAAAGCATTTGACTCAAGACCACATCTACACTTACTGTCAGAAGTGTAAAGTGAAATTTGAGACTGGATTGGGGGACGCAGCATGTTATTTTGGATGGAGAGTCATTGGCGGACGTATAGGTAACTTCGAGTGTACGCCATGGAAGTTTGTCGAGCTCTTGCTGTTCATCAGTGCTTAGTTTACAGAACTTTCAGACAGTGAAATCTAGATGTTAAAACGGGTGAAACTGATGAACAAATAATTGAATAGGAGTTCGTTAATCCACAATAGCTGTGCTAATTGAAGTGCTTGTTGATTCGAACTACCGGTTTCAGATCCATAGTCTGGCTGCATCGATTTCTGTTATCTGTGACTATTCTAGTTTACAGTTGTGAATGTGTAATGCTCGAAGCCGACCCCGCAATATCCTTAGGAACAGTGACAAATAAAACTTACGTGAACACCAATGGTGGGTGTCGCACCGACAGAAATCCCTTAACGATAGCGGATTTAGGGAATTCCTGCCGGTAGGATTCACACCAATAGTTACCACGCTAGTTATACTTCCCAAAAATATTTTTATTTGCGGGGATCCATAAGAATTTGTGTTTATGGGGATCCACAGACTTCCGATGTTTAATAAACAAAAGTATGGTCTATAATACGCTGTAATGCGATTTTTATTTAATCGTGATGTTAGCTAATTTCGTCTACTCGCCATTGTCAAGCAGATTTGTAATATCTGTAGTTAATGTCATTTTCAAATCATTCTTATTTACAAGTGAAAAGTAGCCATATTCCGTCATTTTCCGAAAGGATCCGCACTACAGTGACACCTTTTAAGATCGTTTTCGGAATTCAACTTTTCAAAATTTCTGCGGAAACTGCGGGGTCGGCGTCGACCATTAAACCTTTTCAACTGTAAACTACAATAGCTACTAGTGCGAGTCTATAAAAATTTGAATAAATACAGCTATAGATTTCATTCAGCTAACCGTTCATCAGTTTTACCCGTTATAACACCTCGATTTTACTGCTAGAACGCTCTGTAAACTATATATAAGTATTTTAGATGTGGTTGCCCTTGCTTTAAAATTTTCTGTATAATAATGACCTTGCAGACAATGTTAATACGTCGCGTAATCAACACAGCGCTTTTGACTTTATATGCCGTTTATATGGCATAATATTTTAATTAACTGTATATTACTTATTGTTGCGAGCATAACAGATAAAATGCGATTCTCACTATTAGTTTCTGCAGTTGAAAATATTTTAACTTTGTGCACCTTGATCTATTACGTGGGGATTCGCACAACACTAAAAGATTTCCTGCTGTGCACGTACGATCTATAATTTGCTAACTATTTTTGTATAAACCTGGTCTGGCTTGCTAGAAATGGAGCACGGTATTATTACTGTCACTAATTATCAAATTAAACAAGTCCTTCGCTACTTTCATCTCTTAAATGCACTGACAATTACTCTTATTACACATATAGAAGTTACAATATGCTACGTTCGCTAAACGTTAAAGCTGCAGTGGATTTTTTAATATATGAACTCTATTGATTGCTACGACTAACACTAGAGCATGAAACTGAAAATGAAATTTCATTTTTGTATTACTAGGTAGAACAGGTTTCATCAGAACAGTCTTTAATATCACACAAGTTAAATTTCATTACTCTTATTTCCGTAAATTATTTACATCACTGATATTGTAATAGCAGTGGCCCATGTCCACCTGAATATGATATAATAATATCCACAATTCACCTCTGATGTCTACGGGAAGCTGAAAGAAATAATTTCAATGTACCGTTACCTGACCGCTAAACTGCAGGAAAACTGCTTTCATTCAATTTAATTTCAATTTGCCGCGATCGTTGCACAGCTCTGCGTCATGAAAAATTCTAAATATGCTGAAAATGGCTAAAAATATGGAATGAAATACTGGGAAACCTAGCGATAAATTATTACAAGTATTTTTAACAACTTCTGTACTTAAAAAATCAGCATAAATTTAAAGTACACACCTTTTTCATTCATCAGCCTCCAATGGCGTCTTTATCGAACAAGGAACAAAAGAAAGCTAACCAAGCGTTCAGTCGAGCGTTACAGGCTCTTTCAACTTTAATGGCTACAAGAACACAAAGAGAGTAATGTTTTAACCTCCACTATTTGTAGGCAATTTAATATTAATTTTTGCTACCTTTTTAAATTGTCTGCTTCCACTCCTATACTCGCCGACCAGAGACGTTATTTGCAAAATATAGATACATAATTATTGCACAAACATAAAAAAGAAAAAAAGATTATTTCCTTTTTTTACAGAGTCTACATAATCGACATCCGTTCATACAAAAATCAAATAATAATTATAGAGATAAATGTTTCTTTTTTCACATATATTACAACGATTTTGTGAATGTCTTGCCAGGAGACGTCAAAATTCCCTGTGGCAGCATATGACTAAAATTGGCAAATGTTTGTCAATATGTTGCCGTTGACGTCAACACAGTCACTGTAGATGACTTTGCATTTTGAACATAAAGCTCATTCTATCACTAGGTCACTCGGAAGTTTGTTTACACAATTCTGTGCTTTCTTGAGGAGTGTCTGCTATTATTTGAGCACTTCGTTATGACAGTTTGTAATTCAACATTCAATTTACGTCGTGGTATATAATGGTATAGTTCCAACAGTCATTCTCTGTCCCTTCTACACACAATATTCCTCCTGTCTACAAGATTGCGGCCGGCCGGTGTGGCCGTGCGGTTCTAGGCACTTCAGTCTGGAACAGCGTGACCGCTAGGGTCGCAGGTTCGAATCCTGCATGGATGTGTGTGATGTCCTTAGTTTAGTTAGATTAGTTCTACGGGACTGATGACCACAGATCTTAAGTCCCACAGTGCTCAGAGCCATTTGAACTATTTTCTACAAGACTGAGTATGTAGATACAGTCTATCTGAAAGGCATGTTGTCCCTTCTTTACGCAATTACCTTCACTTGTGGTGAGTCTATTACATTTACAGTGTCCATAGCACTTTTCGTAATATTGTTACGGCGCATAAATGACCTTTTTTACAATTACATGAAGGTGTGTGACTTTGTACTATTTTTTTGTGTAACTTGCCAAGTTATCACATCACCAGTGAACAGATCTTATCATGTGCATCTTAGCTGGACTTGAGCATATTGTCCAATAAATACTCCATTTGGTGATAGAAATTTGCAAGAATAATCTGTCCCACGGGACTACAGCGTAGTTTCCGCGTAGACTGAATTAACTCGCATAACGTGCAGTCAGTGTTCAAAGACGAGTACAAAATACACTGGCTTCAATTGATTCATTGGTACATACAAGGTGTTCGTCATATAAAATGGCTTCGGTTTCTAACCGAATTTATTCAAGTGTCGCTCTCATATCACTATTGGTGGTAACACTGATATACATAAATCATCCTATGACTCAAAGTTACTTTCATTTGAATAAACACCCTCTCAGTGATTACTTTAACGCATCACAATTAAATTGATTATAGTATTACATGCAAATTAATCATCAATTATCTACACACACAATAATGAAAAATGAGTCAAGAAATTGTTTTATACTTTCTGAACAAGAAGTTGTTCACTGCTGGATGGCCATGAAATATTTTTTTACCAATACTAATCTGTCTGTAAGCAAGTCTTCATCTAGCACATTATTACACTTTCTATTGAGCCTTTGCTCACACCGTAAATATTCCTTAACTGTCTTGACTTTCAAAACTGAATGTACATAAATTCATACTTAAAACTAAACACACTTACATTCTAAGACACGAATATTCATATTGTACACATAGTTTCACGTTCTTTCGCCACTGCCTCCCTTCTCGACCATGGAATGGGGTAAGACGCTCGACAATAATTGTTGTGGGACGTCACCTCTACAGGGTGTTACAAAAAGGTACGGCCAACTTTCAGGAAACATTACTCACACACAAAGAAAGAAAATATGTTATGTGGACATGTGTCCGGAAACGCTTACTTTCCATGTTAGAGCTCATTTTATTACTTCTCTTCAAATCAAATTAATCATGGAATGCAAACAAACAGCAACAGAACGTACCAGCGTGACTTCAAACACTTTGTTACAGGAAATGTTCAAAATGTCCTCCGTTAGCGAGGATACATGCATCCACCCTCCGTCGCATGGAATCCCTGACGCGCTGACGCAGCCCTGGAGAATGGCGCATTGTATCACAGCCGTCCACAATACGAGCACGAAGAGTCTCTACATTTGGTACCGGGGTTGCGTAGACAAGAGCTTTCAAATGCCCCCATAACTGAAAGTCAAGAGGGTTGAGGTCAGGAGAGGGTGGAGGCCATGGAAATGGTCCGCCTCTACCAATCCATCGGTCACCGAATCTGCTGTTGAGAAGCGTACGAACACTTGGACTGAAATGTGCAGGAGCTCCATCGTGCATGAACCATATGTTGTGTCGTACTTGTTTAGGGACATGTTCTAGCAGCACAGGTAGAGTATCCCGTATGGAATCATGATAACGTGCTCCATTGAGCGTAGGTGGAAGAACATGGGGACCAATCAAGACATCACCAACAATGCCTGCCCAAACGTTCACAGAAAATCTGTGTTGAAGACGTGATTGCACAATTGGGTGCTAATTCTCGTCAGCACACACATGTTGATTGTGAAAATTTACAATTTGATCACGTTGGAATGAAGCCACATCCGTAAATAGAACATTTGCACTGAAATGAGGATTGACACATTGTTGGATGAACCATTCGCAGAAGTGTACCCGTGGAGGCCAATCAGCTGCTGCTAGTGCCTGCACACGCTGTACATGGTACGGAAACAACATGGTTCTCCCGAAGCACTCTCCATACAGTGACATGGTCAACGTTACCTTGTAAAGCAGCACCTTCTCTGACGCTGACATTAGGGTTATCGTCAAATGCACGAAGAATTGCCTCGTCCATTGCAGGTGTCCTCGTCGTTCTAGGTCTTCCCCAGTCGCGAGGCATAGGCTGGAATGTTCCGTGCTCCCTAAGGCGCCGATCAATTGCTTCGAACGTCTTCCTGTCGGGACACCTTCGTTCTGGAAATCTGTCTCGATACAAACGTACCCCGCCACGGCTATTGCCCCGTGCTAATCCATACATCAAATGGGCATGTGCCAACTCCGCATTTGTAAACATTGCACTGACTGCAAAACCACGTTCGTGATGAACACTAACCTGTTGATGCTACGTACTGATTTGGTTGATGCTAGTACTGTAGAGCAATGAGTCGCATGTCAACACAAGCACTGAAGTCAACATTACCTTCCTTCAATGGACCAACTGGCGGTGAATCGAGGAAGTACAGCACATACTGACGAAACTAAAACGAGCTCTGACGTGGAAATTAAGCGTTTCCGGACACATGTCCACATAACATCTTTTCTTTATTTGTGTGAGAGGAATGTTTCCTGAAAATTTGCCGTACCTTTTTGTAACACTCTGTATATGTATATGACAGTTGTAGCCCCTAATTAATCCTGGTCGTTCAGAAAACACCATTCTATATTCTGACAGTAGCTGCCTTAGCTGTTGCTTTCCTATATGACTTAAACTTTCAGATTCCTGAACTTCATTCAGTAATGCATCTACATTTACTTCAAAGCATTACTTTCCTTGCTGGGATAGTAAAGATCCGTCGTAGGTGAATTATTATCTAAGTGCAGTAAACACAGATACCTACCCCTGATATTTATCCTCTTACAACATAGCACAAGTACCTTTTTCGATCACGTCATTGACACTTGAACTCTTCTGCTTTTATTAATTATGCTTAGCTTTCATGCGGAGAGGTTGATCACTGCATCACTGCGTCCCTTTCCCGTAGAAAATCTACTCCCAAAATGCAGGCTAACCTTAACCCCTTAACCCATTAACAACGAGGAACGAGCTCACTATGGCTTCGCCCAAATTACAAATTCCTACCTGCACCTGGTGCTTAATTAACTGGCTCTGTGCGCTTATGGCTCCAGACACCTAGCAGTCGTTCACTTGGAAGGTCGGTATACTTCGTCCCTTCGCAAGTACTTTAAACGGTTCTGCACTCATCACACTGACAGAAGCACCTGTGTCAATGATTATATTTGCAGTAATATCGTAGATTTTTGCTTCTACGAATGCTTGTGTGCCTTCATTATTATTCTTTGCACATTCATGCGTTTCTGTTAGGAGGTCATGCTCCATACTAATTCCGTCATTGTAACGCCTCATATTGATTCCAGGTGTACTATCATAAGTGGTGCTCTCACCCCACCCACAGCCATCGACGGAGAGCATATCGCTGCCGGTTCTAGTTTCTCGCACTATTTTCGAGCGATGTGCATGTACGGTTGTTATCTGTGACCTCTATAATAAGCACATTTTGGTTTGCAGGCCGCCATGGCTGCGCGATAGGCGCGTTTTGCTGCTGTGGTCTACTGTTATCATACCTCTCATTATTTTTCCGGTCTTGTTTCAGTCGGTGATTATGATTCAAGTTACGGTTGTTTTCATTGTAATTAATGTGCCATTGACGTCGTGAATTTTTCCAGTGCTCCGGAATCATATCGATCGTCCAATCTTCGTTTTTTGTTATTAGACGAGTGACCATACCATTTTGATTTCGGTTGTTGCCACTACTCGGCGGATATTCATGCCGTTTACCACTGCCCCCACCATTTCCATGGTTTTGGTTCGGTGCATTGCTATTTCTACCGTTGGTGCATAGTGAGCCATTGTTTCTTGCGTGCTCACACGCTGGCTTTACGTCTACCTGGATTCGATCAATCGAATATGGTACTGACAGGAAATGTTCCTCGTTATTTTCGGGAACGTGTATCAGCTTTCCCTGAATATGGGCAGGCAAATGAGATCTAAGTAGCCTAATAATGTCGGTCGACGATATAGGCTCGTCCCAATAGCGCGTCTTGATAATGTATTTTTCAAAATGTCGTCTTAGGTTTCCAAGACGAGCTGAATAAGGTTCAGCATTATGCACCTCTTTCCTAAGCCTCTCTTGGATGCAAGGCGACCAATATTTTGATGAAAATTCCTTCTCAAATTGCACATATGTCATGCAGCTGTCCGCTACTTCAGTAGCCCATAATCCTGCGTCACCCTGAATATAGGACTTGATGCATTTTGTGCGCTTCGTTCCATGCTCTTGGCAAAGTGTTTCTGAAACTTTTAATAAACACTACCGGATGTACCGACTTTCGTTCGTATGTGAAAGTCTGGAATTGTCTATTCTTAATTAGACTTCCCTCGACTATTTTTGAACTGTGTGCATTCGCGGCTGGTGCATAGGCTGCCTGCTCTGAGCTGGAGCTGCAGGTTTTCGCATTATCGCACGAAGACTCCTCATTATTAGGCCTCGCATATGTCTGTGCGTTTCCTAAGACATTGGTTTCTGGCGACGCTCTTTCATTTTCTGCAAGTTTGCTACTATCAGCTAAACTTTTTCCAAGTCTGATATCAGCTTACCTATATTCAGCTGCCAATGCGGAATATCGTTGTTGTTGTTGTGGTCTTCAGTCCTGAGACTGGTTAGATGCAGCTCTCCATGCTACTCTATCCTGTGCAAACTTCTTCATCTCCCAGTACCTACTGCAGCCTACATCCTTCTGAATCTGCTTAGTGTATTCGTCTTTTGGTCTCCCCCTACGATTTTTACCCACCACGCTGCCCTCCAATACTAAATTGGTGATCCCTTGATGCTTCAGAACATGTCCTACCAACCGATCCCTCCTTGTAGCCAAGTTGTGCCACAAACTCCTCTTCTCCCCAGTCCTATTCAACACCTTCTCATTAGTTATATGATCTACCCATCTAATCTTCAGCATTCTTCTGTAGCACCACATTTCGTAAGCTTCCATTCGTTGCTTGTCCAAACTAGTTACCGTCCATGTTTCACTTCCATACATGGCTACGTTCCATACAAATACTTTCAAAAACGACTTCCTGACCCTTAAATCTATACTCGATGTTAACAAATTTCTCTTCTTCAGAAACGCTTTCCTTGCCATTGCCAGTCTACATTTGATATCATCTCTACTTCGACCATCGTCAGTTATTTTGCTCCCCAAATAGCAAAACTCCTTTACTACTTTAAGTGTCTAATTTCCTAATCTAACTCCCTCAGCATCACCCGACTTAATTCGACTACATTCCATTATCCTCGTTTTGCTTTTGTTGGTGTTCATCTTATATCCTGCTTTCAAGACACTATCTATTCAGTTCAACTCTTCTTCCAATTCCTTTGCTGTCTCTGTCAGAACTACAATGTCATCGGCGAACCTCAAAGTTTTTATTTCTTCTCCATGGATTTTAATACCTACTCCGCATTTTTCTTTTGTTTCCTTCACTGCTTGCTCAATATACAGATTGAATAACATCGGGGATAGGCTACAACCCTGTCTCACTCCCTTCCCAACCACTGCTTCCCCTTCATACCCCTCGACTCTTATAACTGCCATCTGGTCTCTGTACAAATTGTAAATAGCCTTTCGCTCCCTGTACTTTGCCCCTGCCACCTTCAAAATTTGAAAGATAGTATTCTGGTCAACATTGTTAAAATCTTTCTCTAAGTCTACAAATGTTAGAAACGTAGGTTTTGCCTTTCCTTAATCTAGCTTCTAAGATAAGTCATCACTTAGTATTTGTTTGATAGCCTGAACACCATTCTGTACTTGCCTGTTTATTACAGAGCTAAAGGATTCAGAGCCGTTATCTTTAAAAGCTGCTTTCACCTTTGAATCAATCATTTCCTCAACTTCACTGTCTTTCGATTCTAAACAGGAATCAAATTCAGTCTCAATTTTAGTAGCTTGTTCGTTCAGTTTGTGTTCGAGAAGCTGTGTAGAATCTAATTCTAATTTTTCGATTCGGTTAGCTAAAATGGCCATTTCATCTACAATGCTAGTATTCGCTAACTGCAGGTTACTACCTGCGCATTTAACTCCTGTACAGCTTTAGGTATTGACTCATAGGTTTGTGTCATATTTGCTATCTCCTTTTGCACAGATTCTAAAGACTGTACTACTTGTTTGTCCTGCTCAGCTTGCTGTGCAATGAAACGTTCGATTTTTTCCATCCTTTTCCGACTGCTGGCGGTCCAGCACAGCTTGCTGGCGGTCCCGGTCAGCTTGATGTTGCGCTAAGTTTGCCCGATAATTTCGCATGCGCTCTAACATGGCGTGAATCGAATATCCACCAGTCAGATTACCAATATCTAGTTCCTGCTCTGCTGGTGGTTGAACTACTCCTTTTTCTACGTCTGCTTGGGCACTGGTGGACGGTGGCACCACTTCCTGTGCTCGTGCCCCGACATTTTCACAAGGAATTTCCTCAAACAGACTGCTTGTGCTGTCTAAAGCACTCTCTTCTACGTTTACTGCACTGGTTGGTTGATGTTCCTTAGTATCCATGTGGCCTTTGCGTTGCCTTCGTAGTTTGACCTTATTTATAGTTTAAGAACTTAGATACAATATCTATCGGCTTACTCGTTGGACAAAAAATATGTAAACCTGTACACAATACACCACACAATGAAAAATTCTATCTACGTTTAACTCTGTCCTGTCACAAACAACTACCTCTAAACTACACACACACCACTAGTGACATGAGATGACTGCACTTACATTCATACTCTACTGACAGAACAGCACTGTTGTCTTATCTTTAAATTCTATGGTTCTGAGATCGGCTGCCCCAGTACTATGTTGTTGTTACGGTTTCTCTGCAGAATCGGGTTTCACTCGTTCGGTTTGAACGCCGTGGTGTAGTTTTCATGAAAGAATTTTACATATATTAATTCATAGCATTTGTTACAAAATACATATGTGCAATTAACGGTAAAATATTTACACTAACTATTTTGAAAGAAAAAACACAAAATTGTTAATACATTTTCATGGCCACTGCTCATTCGGTCCCGCGCATCTGGGCGCAAAATTGTCGCGTAATCCCAACCGCGCTTTTGACTTTATAAGCAGTTTATATGGCATAATATTTGGATTAACTGTATATTGATTACTGTTGCTAGCATAACAGACAAAATGCGGTTCTGGCTATTAGTTTCTGCAGTTGAAAATATTTTAACTTTGTGCACCTTGATCTACTACGTGGGCATTCGCACAACATTAAAGATTTCCTGCTGTGCGCGTATAATTTGCAAACTACACACCCTGGAAATGGAAAAAGGAACACATTGACACCGGTGTGTCAGACTCACCATACTTGCTCCGGACACTGCGAGAGGGCTGTACAAGCAATGATCACACGCACGGCACAGCGGACACACCAGGAACCGCGGTGTTGGCCGTCGAATGGCGCTAGCTGCGCAGCATTTGTGCACCGCCGCCGTCAGTGTCAGCCAGTTTGCCGTGGCATACGGAGCTCCATCGCAGTCTTTAACACTGGTAGCATGCCGCGACAGCGTGGACGTGAACCGTATGTGCAGTTGACGGACTTTGAGCGAGGGCGTATAGTGGGCATGCGGGAGGCCGGGTGGACGTACCGCCGAATTGCTCAACACGTGGGGCGTGAGGTCTCCACAGTACATCGATGTTGTCGCCAGTGGTCGGCGGAAGGTGCACGTGCCCGTCGACCTGGGACCAGACCGCAGCGACGCACGGATGCACGCCAAGACCGTAGGATCCTACGCAGTGCCGTGGGGGACCGCACCGCCACTTCCCAGCAAATTAGGGACACTGTTGCTCCTGGGGTATCGGCGAGGACCATTCGCAACCGTTTCCATGAAGCTGGGCTACGGTCCCGCACACCGTTAGGCCGTCTTCCGCTCACGCCCCAACATCGTGCAGCCCGCCTCCAGTGGTGTCGCGACAGGCGTGAATGGAGGGACGAATGGAGACGTGTCGTCTTCAGCGATGAGAGTCGCTTCTGCCTTGGTGCCAATGATGGTCGTATGCGTGTTTGGCGCCGTGCAGGTGAGCGCCACAATCAGGACTGCATACGACCGAGGCACACTGGGCCAACACCCGGCATCATGGTGTGGGGAGCGATCTCCTACACTGGCCGTACACCACTGGTGATCGTCGAGGGGACACTGAATAGTGCACGGTACATCCAAACCGTCATCGAACCCGTCGTTCTACCATTCCTAGACCGGCAAGGGAACTTGCTGTTCCAACAGGACAATGCATGTCCGCATGTATCCCGTGCCACCCAACGTGCTCTAGAAGGTGTAAGTCAACTACCCTGGCCAGCAAGATCTCCGGATCTGTCCCCCATTGAGCATGTTTGCGACTGGATGAAGCGTCGTCTCACGCGGTCTGCACGTCCAGCACGAACGCTGGTCCAACTGAGGCGCCAGGTGGAAATGGCATGGCAAGCCGTTCCACAGGACTACATCCAGCATCTCTACGATCGTCTCCATGGGAGAATAGCAGCCTGCATTGCTGCGAAAGGTGGATATACACTGTACTAGTGCCGACATTGTGCATGCTCTGTTGCCTGTGTGTATGTGCCTGTGGTTCTGTCAGTGTGATCATGTGATGTATCTGACCCCAGGAATGTGTCAATAAAGTTTCCCCTTCCTGGGACAATGAATTCACGGTGTTCTTATTTCAATTTCCAGGAGTGTATTTTTATATAAACCTGATCTGTCTTGCTAGAAATGGAACGCAGGATCGATACTGTAACTAATTATGAAATTAAACATGTCCTTCGCTACTTTCATCTCTTAAATGCTCTGAAAACTACACTCATTTCACGTACAGAAGTTACAGTACGCTATAGTCGCTAAACATAAAAGCTGCAGTGGATTTTTTAATATATGAACACTATTGATTGCAACTACTAACACGAGAGCATGAAACTAAAATGATATTTGATATTTGTGTTATTGGCCCGAGCAGGTTTCATCAGAGCAGCCTTTGATATCACACAAGTAAAATTTTATTTCTCAAATTTACGTAAATTATTTACGTCACTGATATTGTAATAGCAGTGGCCCATGTCCACCTGAAAATGACATAATGAAATCCACAGTTCATCTCTGAGGTCTCTGCGAAGCTGAAAGAAATAATTTTAATGTACCGCTACCTGCCTGCTTAACTGCACGAAAACTGCTTTCATTCAATTTAATTTGAATCGCTGCACAGCTCTGCGTCATGAAAAATTCTATATATACTGAAAACGGCTAAAAATATGGAATGAAATACTGGGCAAGCTAGCAATACATTATTACAAGTATTTTTAACAATTTCAATATTAAAAAATCAACATAAATTTAAAGTACACACCTTTTTCATTCATCAGCCTCCAATGGCGTCTTTCTTGAACAAGGAACAAAAGAAAGCTAACCAAGCATTCAATCGAGCGTTACAGGCTCTTACAACTTTAACGGCTACAAGGACACAGAGCGAGTAATGTTTTAACCTCCACCATTTATAGGCAATTTAATATGCATCTTTGTTACCTTTTTCAACTGTCTTTGTCTGCTGTGATTTACGTACTTGCCGCCACAGACGTTATTTGCAAAATATAGATACATAATTATTGCAGAAATACAAAAAAGAAAAAAGATTATTTCTTTTTTTACAGAGTCTAAAAGTCGACAACCGTTCATACAGAAATCAAATAATATGAATAGTAATAATAAGATAAAAGTTTCTTTTTTCACGTATATTACAACTATTGTGTGAATGTCTTGCGAGGAGACGTAACAAATAGTAGCATTAGACTTTTCGCAAATGATACACTGTGTGAAAAATGCTGCAGAAATATTCAGTCAGATCTTGTTAAGATTTGAAAGTGGTCCATAAATTTGCGACTTGCATGAAATATTAAAAAATTTTGAATTATGCTCTGAAAAAACGAAGACACCTACTAACCTGTGACTACAGTATCAACGAGTGATAGGTGGGGTCAGTAATCTCGTACAGGTGACTGGGGATAACACTTCATAGAGATATGAAAGAAACCATCACATAGGTTTAGGTAAAACAGGCGGCAGACTCAAGTTTATTCATAACCTTAAACAAGTTGCACTACTCATCCATCCTGTACGTCACCTATATGCAACGGCTACACTACCTTCCAATTCTTTTTCTCCTGTAGGTTTAATAATAGGTCTATACTATACGTGAAGTACATCAAGTGTTACACACTCTAATCAGCTCCAAAACATGGTGTAATACTTGTCCATTGCCCAAGCTTTATGAAGCTACTTTTGTCGTGTTAACATTCCAAAAAATCAGCTTCGTCACCTCGTCCCACTACCACTTCTCCCATCGTGCTCCTATACTTCGCCAAGTCTTGCTAGTTATGAAGCCCTGAATGACCGTCACCGTTTGACTTTCAACAACGCCGATGTAATAAGTTGAAGAAAATATCAACACACTGAAACTTCCCTTCCTAGATATCATCATCATATTATGACCATACAATCGAAAGAATTATCAATATCGGTCATCCTTTGTTTATATTTCATACTAATTACTAATAATATCATTGCTCTATAACTGAATTAATAGATGGCAGTGTTCCCCCTCCCCCTTTAAGGAAATAAGTCAAAATTTAGCTGTCTCCAATCGAATCAGCATCTAACAGTGACATCTATAACTACATCATCGTGCCGGCCGCTGGTGGCCGAGTGGTTCTAGGTGCTTCAGTCTGGAACCGCGCGGCCCTTACGGTCGAAGGTTCGAATTCTGCCTCGGGCATGGATATGTGTGACGTCCCTAGGTTAGTTAGGTTTAAGTAGTTCTAAGTTCTACGGGACTGATGACCTGAGATGTTAAGTCCTGTAGTGCTCAGATCCATTTGAACCATTTTTTACATCATCGTGATTATTCTGCAATTGAAAGTTTGGTCCCTGGCAGAGGATTCATCGAACAAAAAATGAAATGAGCGTACGGCATCGATTGCCGGGAGGCCCCGTCCGGGGAAATTCGCCCGCCAAATGCAAGTCGTATTTCAGTCGACGCCACAAAATCTCCAACCCGGCCAGGAATCGAACCCAGGCCCGCTGCACGGGAGCAACCTTGTTACCACCAAGCTTTTTTTTTTTTGGTTCTTGTTTTTTGTTTTTTTTAAAAAAAAAAAAAGAACCACTTCTGGAGCAGGATGACGGGTAGGGCAGGGGTCGACACCTGAATCCTGGCCATCCCGCCGCCATGTCCCAGCAACGTGTCCGAGGATCGGAGGATGGGGAAGAGGATGTAGCGGGTTTGTCTACGTTGTTTTATTTATTTACTTAATTTTTATAGCCTTTTTTATTTTTATTTTGTATTGTATTTACAGATTTACTTTTGTTTCATTACAAAAAAAATATCCCACAACTGCCGTAGCCGAGCGTCCGAGTCGTCTTCTCGTCTGTTGGGAGGGTTTCCTCCCCATTCCGTCCGTAGAGGATCAATATCCTCGCGGATTCTTCTTCATTTTCAGTGTCTCATACCCGGAACGCCGCAGAGCGGGAGGATCCGCAAATAATGAACCTAAATAATTTTCGAAAAGGGTTCTATACTTTCGGGTGGCATGTGTTGTCATCAGTAGGGATCAAAGGTCGAGTGTGCCTTTGTGAGCACCGCAAAATATGTAGTAAAGGGCCATGCCTTTTAGCCAGTTAACGGTGTTCGTCCTGGTTGATGGGAGGTACATGGCATCGGGGCTCCATATATCATCAGGGGAGATAGACTCTGGTAATCTCCGCAAGAGTAATGGAATTATGCGCTGCGTCAGTACCCAGCACTCGCTGGTGGCGACACAAGTCAGACGGTGTGCATCCAAGTCAACGACTGAGCATGTCGGACACAAGGGGTACTCCGTCAGATCAATGGAATGTAGCCTCTGACGAGTAGAAAGCTTCCCGTTCACAACCACGTACCACAATGAACGCACAGTGGTAGGTAGAAAAGGCGTGTTTACCGCTCGCCACACCGTGTTCCAGCCAACTTCAGGGTGTCTGTGGGCGACCGTATTTATAGGTTGCTGCTGATGATAGAGGCGATAAAAGTGTTTCGTGCTGGGCACCCGTGCCGTCGGAAGTTCTGACCGTAAGTAGCTGAAGTCAATCAAGAACTCTCTGATGTGGGCGAGCGCCGGTGAAATGTGTCCAACAGAAACCGTGGGATGCAGAGAGTGTGGTGCCACTTCCGCTATCAGGGTGCCCGTCAGAGTCGCGTGGGCAGAGGTCCACGTGCGACGCATAGCATTGAGATAAAGCGATCGCGCACGGTTATTTACATGAATTAAAGGATACCGCCCGCCCGCTGCGGCAGTGTCAGGGTGGTGTCCATATACTGCTTGAAATCTGTCGGCCATCGTAGCCGTCAAGGGAAGGACATGCGCTAAATTGTTTAGTTTGGAGACAAAATAGGTGTTGACATAACGTGTTCTGAGGAACATATCCAAGTGAAGCAATTCGTTGTACTGCAGCAGAGCACGTGTCTGGTGTAGGAGCCGCCGGTACGTAGCCGACGCCGTGGGGCGAACATTTCTCTAGATTTGCACTCCTAAACACTTGAGTACGGGCACCTTGTCAAAGGGCACTACCGTTGCGTGGGAATGCCCCCCTTCGACATCCATGTATTTTGTCTTCTTCGTGTTGATGACGCTCCCAGCGACCGCCCCGTACTGGTGTAGCCACTGAAGCGCCATATGCATTTCATCCTCTGATCTGGCCAGGAACACCACGTCATCGACGAATGCACCACAACGAAAGGTCACGTCCCGCATGGAAATGCCTGTTAATCGCTGCCGTAGACCACGTAAAGCTGGTTCAAGCGCTGCCGCAAATAATGTACCCGACAGGGGGCACCCTTGTCGCACTGACCGTCCAACAACAATATGACCAGACTGATAACCGTTGACCATCATGCGGGAGCGCGCTCCGTGGACCAGTCGAAGGACCATCTATGCAGACTCTGGAGAGAGGCCCATGTGTTGCAAAACTGCGCGTAAGAAGCCGTGGTCGACGCGGTCGTATGCGTGGTCAAAATCTACGGCGACTAGGGCGCCTCGTATTTTGCACGCCGCCGTCAAAGCAATTACGTCGCGGTATGCTCCTAACGCTGTATGAATGTTGGTGACACCACTTGAACATGTCTGATAGGTGTGGATGGCTTTCCCGATAGCGGTGTGGAGACGCACGCGGAGGATGCGGGCGAAGATCTTGTAGTCGTTGTTGAGGAGTGTGAGTGGGTGGAAGTCCTGCCACCTACAAGGAAATCAAGGCGGATCAGGTCTTGAAACATTTGGAGCCACTTGTCACCCATAAGGTCGTAAAAAGTGCGGTAGAATTCCAGGGATAAACCGTCCGGTCCAGGCGACTGTTCGGTGCTACACATGCCAAGGCCGATGTCAGCTCGTCGGATGCAATGGGCAACAGCAGAGTATCATCGGGTGCCACGTCCCTAGGGGCGGGAAAATCGTGCAATACTCGTCATAATCACGTACGTTTCGCGGATCTCCCACGTACAAGGTCCCATAGTGCCGGGCGTACGTGTGCGCTATGTCCGTTTGCGTCACTGCGCGACCGCCCTCCTCCGTGTTTGCAGCCGTAATCAGCTGACGTTTGCGGTGGTGCCTCTCCCGCACAATGTAATAGACTGAGGCCGTTTCATTGGGGATGCAGTCTTGATTCCGCGCACAGATGCAGACACCTTCTAGCTGCTCTGCCCTGATGCGAAGTAGACGGGGTTTGTTGCGTTGTACGGACATCTGACGTTCGGGAGACGGCGGTTGGGTCGCCAGCTCACGTAACGCTGTATAGTAAAATTCCGATGTTGTCCTTTGCCAGTTCGATCTGTCACGCCTTTAGGCCATCATGGTCTTTCGGAGTCCAGGTTTGACACATCACAGCCACCACAGCAACGTCAAAGCATACATGGGCAGGCGCCTGAAACAAAGACGCCACGTGTCAGTAACTCCTTGCCGAAAGGCTTCCTCGCGAAGAAGGGGACGTTAATCGTCCACAGGCCTCTGTTGCGTCTTGTGAGTTGTCGGGGAAAGGTGCAGATATACGCGATATGATCCGTCAGGCAGAGTTCCGCATCACGGGTTGCTGTGCGGAGGGCACGCGAGACGTATATCCGGTCCAGACGACTGGTAGAGTGGCTGGTAAAGTGCGTACATCCACGCTGGTTTCCATGATGTAAGAGCCGTGTGTCGTGGAGCGCGAGGTCACGTATCAATGCTTGTAGTGCCGGGCATGGAACGTAGTGCAGTATCTGGTCCTCGGGCCGCAGAGCACTGTTAAAATCGCCGCCCACTATCTAATGGTCCATATTTCCTTGCAAAAGTGGGGCTACCTCCTCCGAATAGAAGACATGCCTGTCACCACGGTGCGAATTACTGGAGGGAGCGTAGACGTTAACGAGGCGGACTGCGCCAAGTGTGAGAGCGATGCCTCGTCCGTTCGGCAAGTATGTCACGTCCGTTGCATTTATGCCATCTCGGAGAAGGATGGCCGTTTCTCCTGCGCCATCACCAGAGGGTAGGCGGTAGGAGGTGTAGCCATATAGGTCTAAAAGCAACTCGGACGGACCTCCTTGAGAAGGTCCATGTTCAAGTCTGTCGCTTTGATCATGTCGTGTAACATGCGGGTCTTGACAGTAGAGTGCGCAGCACTGACATTGACTGTTCCCACGCGGTATGACTGCGACTTATCAAGTGGCAGAGGCAGCGTGCTGATGCAAGCCCACGGTGATCTCGCACACCACACCGGCATCCAGACGCATTCTGTGCATTAGTATGCCGTTTGATCCCCTGACTGGCAGAGCCCTCCGGGCTCAATGTCAGCCATGGGCTCTGGTGGAGGTATCGATGTTTACTGCGCATCATCGGCCTCCGTATCGTCTGCCCAATCACCAAGAGAGGATTGAGATGTCAGTGGTGGCTGGTCGCTTTCACAGGAGCCCACATTTTTGGAGTCGACGCAATGCGCCTCGTTTCCAGGGCCACAAAATGTAGGAGAGTGTTCCTTATCTTCAGGCGCCTTCTGTTGAATCATACCACTGGAGTCCGTTGCAACTGTAGACGAGTCAACTAAGTCGATGTCCTCCGCCGGCTTCACATCCCTGTCCTGTTCTTCAGCTGGCAATCGCCTCTTCTTGTGTCGCTTTGTAACCTCCCTCTCACTTATCGACCTTAATGACAGTGAAAAATTAAACCGCGTGTACCTAATGGAAATTTGGGAAAAGCAATCGTCACCGAAGTTAATCTATCGGTAAAGAGGGAGGAAAGGGTTACATCTAAATGAAAGGAAAAATGCAAATGAAACTGGTGGAAATTAATTTTGAAAAGGGGTAAAGTTAATAAAGAAAGTAAATGTGCGGCCGTTACGTTAATAATTAACTAGCGGTAATTAGATATTTGAGATTTGGGGGAAATCACGGTCGCCAGTCCTAAGGACAATTACTATAGTAACTGAAAAAGAAAGGTTATTACACATATAATTAACACTAGAAGCGTGGCAACTGAAGGTTGACACGTGTAGTGTGAAATCTGAAAGTTTGTCAGATGTAATAAATTTCGCAACACTCTGACTTAATTTAGCAAAAGAATTAATAAAACCGGAAAATCGAAAGTTAATTTAGTGACTGAAGTTAATAGTGAGCTTTCTTTCTGAAGCACATCGAAATCCAGTAAAATACGGTTAGTCTTGGACTACCTCAACAATCATTTCAAAAGCAACTTGACTCTACGCAATTTAGAAACAAGAGATTTAACTTTGAACTTGAATTAAATGATTCTGAACTATTAACAATAGTAAAATTTAGTACGTACCAAGCTGAGCTGCAGTCACAGGTAAGCTAAAATATGCTAACAAAACTCGCACTCTAAATTTGTGCTCGTGTAACCTAAATATTGTAGCCAGCTACTTAACTTTGAAATTAAAGCAGTGAAATCTAATTATATTATTTTAATGCTGGCGTTTGAATTTCAACGACACTCGGGTTCATTTCGGAAAAGGAAGGGACCCTGCTTGGCAATGCAATTGGGACAATGAGCAACAAAGGTTCATGCTAAGTTGCTGTAATTTTGCGAGGCAAATGGAACAATTTGAAAAGCTGAGGTCTGCCATACAGTTCTGAAACTTTACGTGCTTTTAGTCTTCCTTGTTGGCTGATTGAAGGTTTGAAGCCGTCGATCGAGGAGGTGGCGACAGTCACTCATTGTCGGCCGTCACTGTTGCAGAAGCTGGATGTTGGCGCGCCTTCTTCTCGACACGGTCACCAGGCGAAATGGGCTCTTGATGTGCGCCAGCTAATGCTTCCCGTCCGCGACACCATGTCAGAAACTATCATCGCGAGTCGAGCGCAATTACATGCTGCCAAACCCCGAAAGCGCGGCAACTCGCGGGAGCGTCACACAACACCTGCTCCACTCGCTACTCCCGCCAGACTCTCACTGCCCGCGCCCCACGCGGCAGAGTTAACACTCCCAAAGATCCTACACACTTTGAGTCTTCACACGACCTATCGATGTAATCGTTCGATAGCAGTTTTCCCTAGGCAAGACCCAGAGTAAAAATACAAATGATATTTACGAAACAAACCAATTATACATCGACATAAATGCATAAATATATATATACAAACAGTAAAACAATTACAATATATAAAGAGACAGAAATGTCATATATTCAGGTAACAAAAATAGGGAAAACAAATTATAGTACAATAGATGGAAATAGGAGGATATGCACTTCCGGCGTTACACGTACCCCACATTGTCTGAGGATGTTCGTGTAACGTAAACAGACTCAGAAAATGTCCCAAAAAAGAAACAGCGGAAATGCATATGCTCAAAACATCAACAAAATTTAGCATTCGTCTAATTAATCATAAATCAATTTTTAGACCATAATAACTGAGTGGAGACACTCCTAATCTTATTCCACTCTGTCATCTTGCACAAAATAAAACAGGTTGACAACATATTAAAATTCATAGAAGATATAGAAAATGGTTTAGCTATTCCAAAATCGTCAAAATCCGTAACACTATCATGAAATGGAATACTATTTACAAAATTAATCAGAGTACATGGTCATAAAAACAGGTAGCTCAAAATACGCAAATTAATTATTAATTACATAGAATACACATTTTATATAACCTTTTCGTAATTAATACGCTTGCCCTGAGAGTCCATTTAATGCTAAACAAGAAAATAATATTCAGTAGATCGAAAAAAACATAAGTATTGACAGCAGAATTCTTCCACATCATCTGTCCGGGAAGAAAAACAATTCCGCCTTCCGTACTCGCAAGTACAAAGAATGCCGACAGCGGCACAAGAGCCGACAGCGGCACCGCCTCGCCAGTATTGTTGCGCCCGCCTGTGCGGCACGCTTGATCTCACTCGCCTGTGTAACGGCATTTCCAGAACGTCAGTTTCACTGAATTCTTTCGGAAAAACTCACTCCCGAGTAATCTCAAGGAGTCCATTAACACTATCACAGTGGATAACTCAACACTGTCCATCATCACACATGTACAAGCCTGAAACTTAAAACACCGTCTAAGTACATCGGCAATGACTAGTAAAACACATATTCATGAAATCTTACAGCTAGTTACAAAATCATATTTACATTGCTTAATCTACTGTGACTCAGCTGAAAACTTAAACTAGCAGCTTGGATTTTTCAATTGATAAATAATCACTTTCTCTTAAATCATTTAGTCAAAATTAATCACTTATTAATTACAACTTCTTTAATGTCCTCTTGGTCAGGCAAAAGCATGGCAATCTAGCAAACCTTAAATCTTACACTCTATATTTACATATTGTACAAATTACCCATTGTGTGGTATTAATCGATCCTAGGTTGGTACAATTTCAAGTCTACTATATTCCGTATACCTAATCGTTTTCCAGATCTTGAATACTCTAAGCAATAAGCATTTGTGTGAGGTATACCAATTACTTTATATGGTCCATTATAAACAAACTTAAATTTAGAGATTTCATTGTCTATCTCGCTCGATTTCTCATGAGCTTTTACAAGTACTAAGTCTCCGATTGCAAACTTAGCAAAACGCGCTTTAGCGTTATGACGACGTATGCGAGCATCGGCTTTTAGCTTCATTACTTCTCGCAAACGATCTTTTTTCACACCAATACTAATGTCAATCCGTGGAGGGAATTTGATTACCTCTTCCACTAAACTTTTACTTCTGTCATCCAACAGGATTTCCTCTGGAGAAAATCCCGTAGATTCATGTCTCAAGGTGTTCATAATTCTCTCAAATACTGCTACATATTTGCCCCATGCCCTATGGTTGTGATGGCAATAGGTACGGCAAAGTCGGCCTAGCTCGCGCACATACCTCTCAGCGGGATTCCCAGCCGGACAATAAGCTGAAATATGGATCACCTCGACCCCATTACTTTCCATGCCTTCATTCCACAACTTAGAAGTAAATTGTGCCCCATTGTCTGATAGAATCGCCTTGGGCTTGCCAATATGAACAAAATAATCGTTCACAAGCTTGCTATAGACCGCTTTGGCTGTAGCTTTCCTAATCGGGTATAGTTTGATGAACTTGGAAAAAGCTTCTAGCACTACTAAAATGTAGGCAAAGTTTCCTGATGACTTGGGCAAAGGTCCGTACAAGTCCACGCACAGTAACTGAAAGGTGTCGTTAGGCCTTATTCTTTGCATAGGACCACGACTAGTACAGTTGGTAACCTTCACCTTCTGACATAAATCGCAAGTTTTCACTCTGTCAGTAACTCGTTTTAACATGTTGTTGAAATGCACTACTTCACTCAGCTTTTCCGTACATTTCTTTGGTCCACAGTGACCATACGCCAAATGGTAGTAGTCTATTATTTCCGTTACGTATTTGCTGGGCCAGCATACCCGCCAAATATTACTATCTTCACCCTTACGTATGTACAAGATATGATCGTATATCTTGTAATACTTCCTTAATTTCTCTCCTTCTGGACTCTTTTCATCATATCGGGTTTTCACCATATTTAAACAACCATCCTCGTTCTGATGACGACGTAGATTCTTACAAATGTTCATTATTAATTTACGTCCCTCAACTTCTTTAAAATAGTACAATTTGACCACTCCATCTGCCTCATCTTTCAATAGACCTTGATTAGACTCGGGCAACCGCGACAGCGCATCCGCTACGCAATTGTCGGTCCCTTTTACGTAACAGATGTCATAGTTAAATTGCTGTAAATACAGCGACCACCTAGTCAGTCTTTCGTGAAGTAGTTTACAATCCTTCAGATAAGTGAGCGCCTTATGGTCCGTATGAATAATCACCTTACGGTCCCATAGGTAACCCTTGAACTTCTTGAATCCCCACACGATAGCGAGACACTCTTTCTCAGAAATCGTGTAGTTTCGCTCACTTTTTGATAAAGTTCGACTCGCGAACGCTATCGTCCGGTGTTCCTTATCCTCTCCTTTACCAACTTCTTGGAACAGTTCTACCCCCACCCCGTAATTCGACGAATCCGTTCCCAGATGGAAGGGTAGCGATAAATCAGGATGAAATAGTATGTTAGATCTTAACAACTCGTCTTTTAATCTCTCGAAAGCGGTCTGACACCCGTCAGTCCACACAAACGGAACATTTTTGCGTAAGAGGTTATTCAAATTTTCATCATTAAACACTTGTCCTTTTACAAATTTACGGTAAAATCCTGTGAGCCCTAGAAAACTTTTTAACTGTTTCCTAGACTTGGGTGGAGGACAATTCCTTATTGCCTCTAGTTTCTCTGGGTCTTTCGTAATACCAGCAGTGGTAATTACATGCCCTAAAAATTTCAGTTCCTGCTTCACAAATTCGCATTTCTTTAGCTTTAGAGTCATTCCGCCACGGCGCAATGCTCTAAAAACTTCATCTAACAGGTCACAATGGTCATGCCAAGTGGCATTGGCCAACAATAGGTCGTCAACATATACAGTTAATCTTGAACTCAAAGCCGGTCGTAGCACTTTATCTAGGGCCCTGATGAATACGGACACAGATATATTAAGTCCAAACGGCAGTACTCTATACTGATAACACCCGCCCGCAAACAAGAAGGCGGTGTATGGCCTAGATTCTTCTTCGAGTTCTATTTGCCAGTAACTAGCTGTCAGATCGAGGCTAGTCATGAACTTAACGTCATGAAAACGTTGCAAAATCTCCTCCATACTCTCTGGTCTGTCTGTTTCACGTTGAACGACCCTATTCAACGTGCGTGCGTCAATCACAATACGCACACTACCATCCCGTTTTGCTACAATGACCAAACCGTTATTGTATGGGCTTGTACTTCTTTCAATCACTCCCCATTCGATCATCTTATCTATCTCCCGTTGCACTGCTTCCTTTTTGGACAGCGGTATAGCATACGGTCTCACGAAGAATGGTTCGTGCGGAATTACATGCAACTTGCATTTATATCCTTCCACAAGACCCGGTTTGTCTGAAAACACACTCTTATTCCTCATTATTACTTCATACAGGCCTCGTCTTTGTTCGTGTGTTACGTTTGACATACCGTCTACAATACTTTCCAATTCAGTTTCTACACTATTGTCAATGCCGAGATTCCTCACATTACAGTAGTTCAAATTCATACCTACATCAATACCATTCGGCCAGTTAACAATGTGTATAGGCTGGTACTGCCTATGCACACCGTCTCCTGCCTCGTCAAAGCTAACTACTATCGTTTTATCTAGTGACATACATGTCAAAGTTTTGCTTTCGCAGTTAATCACTGCACAGTACTTTAATAGCCAATCTAACCCGATAATTACTTCCGTAGTTAAGTCTGGCACGACGACAAACTCTTGCTCAAATCGTGCCCCACATATCTCGAAGTTGACAAAAATCTGTTTTGTGACCGGTTTACTGGCCTTCCCAGTAGCACCGATAATTTTCACTCCTTTTACTGGCATAACTACGATGCCGGGTCTGTCTTTCAGTAACTCAAATATTTTCCCAGATACAGCACTCAATTCTGCACCGGTGTCAATCAACACGTTTAGTTGTAGGTCGTGCATATTAACAGACACTACTATCTGTCTACACTTGTCCTCGACGGTTTCTTTATTTTCCCACAGTAAATCCTCGTCTATATCCAGGTCATTCCAGAAAAAACCATCCGGCTTTGATCCTAAATTCGGCTTATCTGGCGGCTTTTTCAGCCTCTGTTCACATACAGTTTTAATTTCAACACGTTTGTCCTGAGGCTTAGTCTGTAGTTTCGCCTCCAATACCGAAACCTTTTCCTGTAACTCGTCAACTAGTGAGTGCTGCTTTGCTATCACTTCACTAATTGTCACCTTCGTTGATTCCTCTTTGGTCAGATTGATCTCATCTGCCAATCTACCTGGAAGAATGTGCCCAGTAGCATCTGAAATTACTTCCTCTGGATCTGCGCAACCCACACTGCTACCGTTTGACCGTATAACGTCAGCTCTAACCTCATACACGCTGTAATCTACGTGCTTTTCTACCAATCGTTTCCGGCTATCACTAAAATTTTCGTAATCTTTCTCCTTAATACTCTCGCAACGTTTAAACTGGAGGTTTGCGTCGGATGGGTCGGCTACTTCTATCACTATAACTTTCGGTAAAGTCTGCCGGTTAGGGCCAGAACTTTCCGTTACTACTTCAACATCTAACTCCTGCGGGACGAAACACGACGAATCTTGCTCGTGCTCCCCATTAACATCAACTATTTCTGGTAAAGTCTGCCGGTTAGGGCCAGAACTTTCCATCACTTCATAAATACTATCTTCCTGTGGGACGAGACGCGGCAAATTCTGCCCGCGCTCTCCATAAATACTTCTCCCGTAGAGGCCCCTATAATCTCTTAGTTCGTCGTATAAGCGACCGAACTGCCTTAACCAGACCTCATCCCTCTCTGCATCCCCTCGCTCAATGGCATACGTGTTATCCGACATCTGATCTTCTCTCAACAATTGCGAATCATTCTTAAACTCAATCTCCAGTTCCGCTGTGGGTATTACAGCTGCCACTTTATAATCGATTTCCGGAACACTACTTAAATTGTTCACACTGACAGTGAATGTATTTTCTACTGCCGTGTATACAGCTGATCTACTACTTGTGGGCGCACTCCTTTCTCCTAATACTGGCACACTCTCCCGCCGTTGATTATTCCATACGAATTTTCGTAACGACGACACCTGGGTTTTCTCCTGTTATTGGGCCGCCAAAATTTCTCCACGCCCGGTCGGCCCCTCACCGGCGCGGCTAATGGTTTCCCTGTCTCGTCCCAGCAGATACGCTCCCCGGATACTGCTGAGGCGGCTGGTCACATCCTCTGGCGTTATTACTATTCTGCGCAGCCCGTATCACGCTAGTATGATACTGATTTCCGTCATTCCGGTTATTATTTGCATTGTACCGATTGTCATTACGGCCCGAACCATTATTGTTATTGCTGCCAAGATTGCGGTATGCATTATTCCCATAGTTATCGTTGTTGTGGTTCCTGTTGTTGTTACCACGGCCTCCACCACTGTCGCGATTATTGCGCCAATTGTCCTCGTCCTCAACCCTTTCCAGGAAATCATTGATTGTCCTGTAATTGCTTCCTACATAGCGTTTTGTATCATCTGGAAGCTTCTTGTAGAGTTCCCAGACTATTTCGGATTCCGTGCGGCGATCACGCAAATATTCCAACTTGCGGATCCAGCCCTCACAAAACTTCTTCATCGAAACGCGCGAATTCGCATCGAAAGGCCTCGATACGACAAATTCGCGCCAGACACCTTGGTGTTTCTGCTCTGACCAGTATTCAGCCAGAAACAAATTTTTAAACTCGTCAAAAGTCAGGTTCGTAATGTTGAGGTTTAAGCCCCAACGCTTGGCATCACCAGCCAACACATCAATAACCGCATTAATTTTTCTCTCATTAGTCCATGATCTGGGTAAAACTCTTTCACAATTTTTAATGAAATCCGTCGCGTGTATACCGCCTTTTTTCAAGGGGTCGAACCGCTCCTCTTTCGTCAACAATTCCGAATTATGTGCATAGATTGGCACATAGCTCTGTTTTTCGTCAAGTTTCTTTTCTAATTCCGACACTCTCGTAATTACTTGGCAAGTGGTTGTCGCAAGCGTTTCTACTTCCCTTTTTTTCTCTTCGCAGGTATTAGCCTGCTTCGTCACTTTGGTATCTACTTCGGATACTAAAGCCTTTAAAGTTTCCACCTTCTTTTGATCCTCTTTTCTCACTAATTGAATTTGTTCCGTCACCTTATTCTCGATGATCGGAGCAACTGCGTCTCCTACACTTTTCTCGATTCTGCTAATTTCGGAATCAAAACGAGTATTTATGCTCGCAATTTCCGCCTGAACGCCTATCATTTCCTGTTTAAGATTACCGATTTCGGTATTAATGACAACAATATCTTCTTTGATTTTATCAACTTTTGTGTTAACAACTCCAACATTGTTGATAACAACGTTAATAGCTTTGTTCTGATTGTCTAGCATCCGTTCAAATTTTTCAGACTGAGCTTCTTGCTTGGCAGCCTGAGCTTCTTGTTTGGCAGCCTGATCTTCTTGCTTGGCCGATTGACTCTTGATTTCGTTAATCAAAACATTCAATAAATCAGTTAAATTCCCGGAAACTACCGGTTTTACTTCCGTAGCGGCTTCCTCTTTAATTGTCCCCCCGTATTCGTCATCAAGGGATTCAGATTTGATTTTCACTTCTGATTCCGAAACATTTTATAAAGTTTGGAATTCCATTTCTGCTCTTTGTTGCGTTTCGGCGGTCGCGTCTTTCATGCTAGCCGCCTGCCCCTGAACAATGGGTACCGCGGTGCGCGTTTCCCACTGTTCGACCGATTGTTCCGTATCCAAGTCTACCAAATTTTGGCAATTGTTGCCTTCACTCATTTTAATAATTTTCAATATAAATGCCAAATCTCAAATATAATTAGGACTACTTCCACTACTTATTCTCGCTGACGTAACGGCCTGTACGTAAACAGTACTTTGTTACGAGATTTGCACCAAAGAAAATTCGTGTCCAGAACAACCTCAAATCCGAAGATTGTCCTGTCACCAGGTCGCCACGCGTAACCTCCCCCTCACTTATCGACCTTAATGACAGTGAAAAATTAAACCGCGTGTACCTAATGGAAATTTGGGAAAAGCAATCGTCACCGAAGTTAATCTATCGGTAAAGAGGGAGGAAAGGGTTACATCTAAATGAAAGGAAAAATGCAAATGAAACTGGTGGAAATTAATTTTGAAAAGGGGTAAAGTTAATAAAGAAAGTAAATGTGCGGCCGTTACGTTAACAATTAACTAGCGGTAATTAGATATTTGAGATTTGGGGGAAATCACGGTCGCCAGTCCTAAGGACAATTACTATAGTAACTGAAAAAGAAAGGTTATTACACATATAATTAACACTAGAAGCGTGGCAACTGAAGGTTGACACGTGTAGTGTGAAATCTGAAAGTTCGTCAGAAGTAATAAATTTCGCTACACTCTAACTTAATTTAGCAAAAGAATTAATAAAACCGGAAAATCGAAAGTTAATTTAGTGACTGAAGTTAATAGTGAGCTTTCTTTCTGAAGCACATCGAAATCCAGTAAAATACGGTTAGTCTTGGACTACCTCAACAATCATTTCAAAAGCAACTTGACTCTACGCAATTTAGAAACAAGAGATTTAACTTTGAACTTGAATTAAATGATTCTGAACTATTAACAATAGTAAAATTTAGTACGTACCAAGCTGAGCTGCAGTCACAGGTAAGCTAAAATATGCTAACAAAACTCGCACTCTAAATTTGTGCTCGTGTAACCTAAATATTGTAGCCAGCTACTGAACTTTGAAATTAAAGCAGTGAAATCTAATTATATTATTTTAATGCTGGCGTTTGAATTTCAACGACACTCGGGTTCATTTCGGAAAAGGAAGGGACCCTGCTTGGCAATGCAATTGGGACAATGAGCAACAAAGGTTCATGCTAAGTTGCTGTAATTTTGCGAGGCAAATGGAACAATTTGAAAAGCTGAGGACTGCCATACAGTTCTGAAACTTTACGTGCTTTTAGTCTTCCTTGTTGGTTGATTGAAGGTTTGAAGCCGTCGATCGAGGAGGTGGCGACAGTCACTCATTGTCGGCCGTCGCTGTTGCAGAAGCTGGATGTTGGCGCGCCTTCTTCTCGACACGGTCACCAGGCGAAATGGGCTCTTGATGTGCGCCAGCTAATGCTTCCCGTCCGCGACACCATGTCAGAAACTATCATCGCGAGTTGAGCGCAATTACATGCTGCCAAACCCCGAAAGCGCGGCAACTCGCGGGAGCGTCACACAACACCTGCTCCACTCGCTACTCCCGCCAGACTCTCACTGCCCGCGCCCCACGCGGCAGAGTTAACACTCCCAAAGATCCTACACACTTTGAGTCTTCATACGACCTATCGATGTAATCGTTCGATAGCAGTTTTCCCTAGGCAAGACCCAGCGTAATAATACAAATGATATTTACGAAACAAACCAATTATACATCGACATAAATGCATAAATATATATATACAAACAGTAAAACAATTACAATATATAAAGAGACAGAAATGTCATATATTCAGGTAACAAAAATAAGGAAAACAAATTATAGTACAATAGATGGAAATAGGAGGATATGCATTTCCGGTGTTACAGCTTGGGTGATTTTTGCTTGCGCATCCGAGATTCGACATCAACTGGAGGACGTGGTTCGACGCGGTCTCGGTCACCAGGAATCTCTGTATGCTTGGTGCCCACGACGCTGCGTTGGACAGAGGCTATAGGAACCTCAGGACTGTTTGGCTGTGCCGGTGGTCTCGCGTTTCTAGGCGCGCAGTCCCGAACCGCGCGACTGCTACGGTCGCAGGTTCGAACCCTGCCTCGGGCATGGATGTGTGTGATGTCCTTAGGTTAGTTAGGTTTAAGTAGTTCTAAGTTCTAGGGGACTGATGACCACAGCTGTTAAGTCCCATAGTGCTCAGAGCCATTTGAACCATTTTTGAACTGTTTGGCTGTGGCGTCGTCGTCGGCGCTGACTCTCCAACGGAGCTCGCAGTGGGTTGATGAGGTAGCATGTTTTGATCATCCATCACATCACGTCGTGCTGCCTCCACATACGTTAGCGGGAGAGAGGTCATCGTGGATCGTTGAGGAAGTTCATTGCGGGGCTCCTGAATGAGACGGCGCTGCAGACACTCAGTTCTAACATGGCCCTCCTGGCCGCAGCCCGAGCAGGTCCTCAGTTGGCCATTATTTATAACAGCTGCGCGGAAGCCACCAACGAAAACATATGATGGAACGTGCTTTTTAAGTTCTATGCGCACTTGTCTTACCCCGTTAAGGACAGGGTACGTTTTGAATGTGTTCCATTTACACTTTGATTGTAGCTCATCGATATGAGAACACCATGGCGGGTCGCTACCAGTGCTATAGGCAATACAACGACGCAACCGCGCGCTAGCGGTAAACACCACCTGCGGAGCGCTGCCCGGCGCGCCGAGCCCGTCCGCACGGGTACCACGGCTGAAAGCCGACTTTTAGCTAAGCAGGCGGACTTTATCCAACAATATCTACGCTATTTCTCTACCATTCCAGTCTGGGCAGTACGCGAAGACGCGAACGCTTAAATCTATTGGTGCACGCTCTAATTTTTCTGCTTTTATTACACTGATCGCTTCTTCCTTGGATGGGGAGTATAAAACAGTGTTTAGCAGTTGCAATTCTTATTCTAGAGCCAATGTACTCCATAATCCATGGTTTGAAGCAAAGTATGTTGCTGAAATTTTAGAATATGGTAATCCACAACAAGCTATCAGAGTAAATGTTGATGTTGATAATAAGACAAAATATGCAGATATTTTGGAGGCTGCCACCAGGGGGGGGGGGCCCTAACTTACAACGAAAAAACAGACAGAAAAGTTATAAAAATTTAGGGAGAAGCGATTTGCTACCCCCCTTCAAACATGTGGCCCAGAGGGCAAATTTTCACCCTCTGAAAATCTTACACAAAATAAGATCACCAGGGATTAAATGATTAATCTCTGGAATTCCAAAACCTTGTGCTTTAAACCATGATAAAAACAGTATTTGGCTGCATGTTTGAAGTGGTGAGTGATTTGCTCACCCCAGTTTTCCAAAAACATTACTATGCTTTTCCCTCAAATAATTTCTAATAGCTCTTTGTGGGTTCTTTCATTTTTGATTTCATAATCAGAGAATATAAACCTGATGCAGTCAAAGACTGCTTTATCTGTTGCTGGTTCACTATTAAAAATAGTCAGTTTTTCATTATCTCTTAAGGGGACCAAATTGGTCACCTTTCAATTTTAAGTGAACCAATATAATCATTTTCCATATGGTTAAAACTTGAAACTTTTCTGCAGAACTAATTATTTTCTGTCCTTAATAAATGGAAGCCTTATTGAGAGAGTTTACAGACGCTCAACTTCATTATTATTGCAGAAGAAATACTTTCTATTTGTATAGCAGATTTAAAACAGCTGATTTAATTAACTTAATCGTTTCAAATAATTTGCCACCTCCTACAAGGACTCTCAATGATTTGAAAATATCTGAACTAAAAGCCAAAGCAAAGAATTACAGTAAAGAAATCAGAATTAATTAATTTAACTGAGATTCAGTTTCATCCAGAATAATTCCAAAAGACTAGATCAAGACCAAAAACATCTACCTAAAATAAATTATTTTTACAGATTTGATGATGATGTTATTGAAACAACTTGACCACTGAGAGATGAAAAAATAGTGAGACTAGATCACATTTATAGATTCACTAGTAAACTATTTAAGCAAGAAAAAGAGACCAAACCATCTAAAAAGGATTTATTCAAGATTGAAGAAATTAGATCGAGATTTAATGAAAAATTTAAAGCATGGTCCGGTTTCTACAAAACTGTGTTTAACGATAATAATATTGCCAAACTCATTACCGTAACTGAAAAAACAGTAACATAGTGAAAGAACTCAATTCTATAGTAGATGTAGCTAAGAAGAGAACTAATTTTAGGAAAGGAGATAAGCTGAATATAACCACTGATAACCCAAAAATGTTTTACACACTTTCTAGAGCATACAATGCATTGAATAATACTCGAGATTCTGTTCAAGTTTTGTGCAATAAAATGAGATATATCTTAACATCTGGTGAGACTACTGATATAGCAGAAACCTCATTTTATATTCACCTGCTTGCTGTCCTAGAGCAGTAGTAGTCACATTAACGTACCATACAAATAATACTTTGGATAGAGAACTAACTGCAGGTGAGATTAAGAAATTGAGAGAAGAAGATAAACACAAATTACAAAAAGAGTTAACTGACATATTATGTAACCACTTGGGTGAATAAAACAAAGAAGGGTTTACGATGGATGACATTAAAAGTGTTGAAGAATTCTTGGAGGACAAATAAACGTTGTACACACAGAGTATGACCATGAGAAAGAAATAAAGATATATCTGTACAAGGAGCACAACCATTTTCATGTAATTAACAGTTTGACAGCTTTCCTAGCATTGGTATATTTCTGTAATAAATGTATCAAGCCATATAACAACAAGGATACACACAGATGTAAAACAGAGAGAAAATTCTGTACACCATGCAATGTGCCAGAACACGAAACTGTGGAAAACAAGATATACTGTGAAAACTGCAATAGATACTATTGTAATTAAGATTGCTTAAAAAAATCACCAAGAAGTTTGTGATACAGCTTATAAATGTGAAAGATGCAAAAAGATTTGCTTGAGATCTAAAAAAAAACATCAATGCAGCTTTGAAGTTTGCTGAGACTGTAAACAAGTAGTGAAAATTGGAAATCATAAATGTTACAGCAAAGGAAATTGCAAAATGGTGGCATCTGTGAAAGAAAATTTGTTGAGAATTTCATAGTCCGAGGTTGTCCACACTGTAACAAGGAAGACTGGTATATTAGAGGAGAATTCCAAAATTAGTATGTTTACAAATGCTTCAGATGCAATAAAATAATTGCAGATAAAGAGCTTAAATGTTGTGAGAAAGCTTCCCTAGGAGAGTGAATTGTACCTATACCGAAAGATATATGTGGTTTGATTATGAAGCTCAACAACAAACTGGCATACATATTCCAAATCTCACAGCAGCTAACAATTTATGTTGACAAATTTAAATTTAATACAAATGACAAATTCTGTAGGTGGATGATTTCCAAAGAATACAGAGATTATACATTCATAGCTCACTATGCTAAAGGCTACGATTCCCATTTGATTTTGAAGTACTGTGTTGAAAATAAAATAAAGCCATATGTCATCTACACAGGAACAAAACAGTTACATCTAAAATTATAGATAGTAATAATTTTGTACCATGTCCTCTTACTAGTTTTCGCAAACTTTTCATTTGAAAGAATTGAAGAGAGACGATTTCCCTCATTTGTTCGATACACAAGAAAATAAAAATTATGCATGACCAATTCCTGATACTCAGTATAATTTTATTGACACTACAAAACCAAAAGATAGAGAAGCAGTTCTGAAATGGCATAGCTCCAGAGACAAAGAAAATTATGTGTACAATATGAAGAAAGAAATTTCTTAATGCTGTAATTCTAATGTTAAGAACTGAGAAAAAACTCTAGAAATAGCTAATACAAACCCATTCTGCTATTTAACCATTTTTGGGGTTTGCATGGATATTTACAGATCGAAATAATTACATGAAAATATAGTTGCTGCATTGGACAAAGAACAGAAAGAACATTATAGTAAAGAATCCATAGCTTGTTCAAACAGTAGAAACAATAACAATGTCTCGCATGCTCTTAATGGTAGCGAAGTAAGAACAGCTGGTGCCAAAGTAGATGGATTTCATAAAGCAACTAATGCTGTTTATCAGTACCTTCGGTGGTTCTGGCATGTATGTAGAAAATGTTTTAAAGTGAGACCATTAACAATAGAAATAAAGAAATTATGGATGACCTTTGTCAAAAGACATTAACAAGAGGCGCAGAAATACGAAATACTGGATATAATTTAGTAGATATGTGGGAATGTGACTGGCTTAAATCACGAGAGTACAAATAACTTAAAAAATTGAAACAATTACCAGAAGTTGTCGAACCACTGAATCCAAGAGATGCATTTTATGGTGGCCATACAAATCTGATAAAATTAAGAGCTAAAGCAGATGGTGTTAGCGCAAAAATAAAATGCATTGATGTATGTAGTATTTATCCAAATGTACAATTTTATGATTATTATCCCGAGCGACATGAAAGAAAAATATACAGACAAAGATATTTTAGTAAAAAATGGTGTGGTTTTATAAAGTGTAAATTATAGGCGCCTAGAGGATTGTATCAACCCGTTTTGCCTGTACGTATACAAATTGATAAAAATGAAAAACTATTGTTTCCTTTGTGTGTCAAATGCGCTCAAGAAAAATAAATAAAAGCAATTACAGTGATGATTGTGCACTGCAGCCACAGGGTCACACAGGCGCGCTGTATCAACGTTTGATGAGTGTTTGACTTCGAATGTTAGCGATGTTTTCTTGTCGTTCGCCATATCAGGTTTAAAGTTGATCTTCGCTTTCTGCATCACAGGGTCATTACTTAGTTTAAATATGGTCAAATGAGTGACTCCCACCTCATGTCCTATGGTGGCTTTGTTTTTGTAGACTGCAAGCAATCCCTGTAACGATATTCAGATAAGAGCCATTAGTGTTTTGGAACATATACTGTATTCGAACATTATGAAGTACCACGAAGAAAGCAATTTATTGACACGTAGTCAGCACGGATTCAGAAAATATCGTTCTTGCATAACACAACTTGCTCTTCATTCTCGTGAAGTAATGAGTGCTACCGACAGGGGACGTCAAATTCATTCCATATTTTTAATTTCCTGAAGGCTTCCGTCACCGTTCCTGACAAGCGTCTTCTAACCAAACAGCGTGCCTATGGAATATCGCCTCAGTTGTGCGACTGGATTCATCATCTCCTGCGAGAAAGGCCATAGTTCGTAGTAAAACAGAAATGTCTGGCGTTCCCCAAGGAAGTGTAATAGGCCCTCTATTGTTCCTCATCTACAGTAACGACATAAGGGACAATCTCAGTAACCGTCTTGGACTGTGTGCAGAGGATGCTGTCACTTACCGTTTTGTTAAGTCATCAGATGACCAAAACGAATTGCAAAATGATTTAGATAAGATATTTGTATGGTGCCAAAAGTGGCAATTGACCCTTAATAAAGAATAGTGTGAAGTTATTCACATGAGTACTAAAAGAAATCCGCTAAATTTCGATTAAGCGATAAGTCACACAAATCTGAAGGCTGTAAATTCAACTAAATACTTTGGGATTATAATTACAAATACCCTAAATTGGAACGATCACATAGATAATGTTGTGATAGAGCCAACCAAAGACTGTGATTCATTGGCAGAACACTTAGAAGGTGCAACAGGTCTACTAAAGGAACTGCTTACATCACGCTTGTCTGCCCAATTCTGGACTACTGCTGTGCGGTGTGGAATCCGCATAAGATGGGACTGACGAATGGCATCGAAAAAGTACAAAGAAGGGTAGCTCGTTTTGTATTATGGTGAAGCAGGGGAGACAGTGCCACAGACATGACACGTCAATTGGAGTGGCAATCATTAAAACAAAGGTGTTTTTCGTTGCGACGGGATCTTCTCATGATATTTCAATCACCAGTTTACTCCTCCGATTGCGAAAATATTCCGTTGGCACCCACGACCATCACGATACAATAAGAGAAATCAGGGCTCGTACAGAAAAATTTAAGTGCTCGTTTTTCCCGCGCGCCGTTCGATAGTGGAACGGTAGAGAGACAGCTTGAAGGTGGTTCATTGATCTCTCTGCCAGGCACTTGAGCAGAGTAAGCACGTAGATGTAGATGTTCCCGCGCCGCGCCTGGAAGTTGGGGTTCTTTGCGGCCACAGTTTGGAATGCTGCTATAACGGTCCACCTACGTCATTTCGGCATCGATATGAAGCCCTACTACTGTTAGGCTGACTATTTTTTCAATCATATCATCACATTTTTTTACGTTCTAAATTGTAATCTTTATTTATTTAAATATTTTAATTATTGGATTAGGTTACAACAATTTCAGATGGGGTTAAGACCTCGAAACCGTGGTAGTATACAGCGACTTCCGTCGTGTAAGACTTCGTTCAATAAAACCATTTTACAACTGTGACGGATTTATTAACACGAGCAGATTTCAGTGGTTCGAGAGTAGTTTGACGTAAGCGGCCGCATTACAGCACTACGTCGATCTGTCGCGAACAGAAGGAAACATTCGTATACTCAGAGCAAATATAAAAGCATATACATCCATTTCTCAGGATAAAAATATATTTGAAATAAAAAACAATAAACTGTGAAGGGCAAGAGTGCTGTTACTTGAGTAGTTCCTACTTGCGAAATATTACTTTGTGGCCTGCATTTCGCTTTGTCGTCCTAAATTTGTTCAGTAATTCCCTTGAATGAGTAGCGTATGAGCGTAATGTACGAGTAAATCACATAAATCACATTCTGCTTTAGTTTCGAATCTGGCCTTATACATGGTATCACCGTCTCCTTGGCAGAGTGATACGGGAGAGAACTTCTCGCGGCCATACGTGGCTGTTAATTTGAGTATTGTATATATAATTGCTCTGTAAGTGCAGTAAATTGTTAATATGTAATGTAGTGAATACAAAAATCAGAGAGGAGAAAGAGCGTTTATGTTAATGAGATGAATGACGAAATTCGTCAAAACCTGTGATGTAGGCCTGTCTTTAACATGATGACGCCTGACTGCGGGATATTTATTAATAAGTTTTGTGCATCAGAATTAACTTCGCAATAGAATAACACTTATGAATCAACATCGTGCTTCTTGATCATGCAAGTGAATGAAAACAGGTTAGTTTTCCATAACTTTCTGTAAGCACTTAACGGCTGCGATAGCAGCGACCCAGACGTTGCATCATCGTGCTAAGACGGCAGCAACGAATATTTGCTGAAAAAGTTTAAAAATTATAAGATGCGGACAAGGAGCATAATACATACCGTAATAAAAATGAATAAAGTAAATCTTCATAACAATATAATTCAAGTTATTTAAACAGTCGTACTAAGACACCTCCTTCTGTTACATTGGTTCACTAAAACGACTACGACGGAAGAGAGTACAAGCCAGCAACGAGACACACAATATCTATGCGATATGTGCGGTTATCGAGACTATTCCAGAATATTCAAAATCATCACTAACATTCGAGAACATGCCTAAAAGCTCGACATAATTATAGATTTCTGATATTTTCCTGGAAACTTGTATTTTGGGTCAAAAGAGTCAGAAGATGACTTGGTTATGACTGCTTTCCGTCTGTCTCTACAACCACAGCAGTCATCACCAAAAAGTCACAACAGTGTACAAGGGGAAAACGGTAGCACCAGACCTAAAACAAGTGATGAGCTTTGGGTAGTTATGGAGGTATCATCAGCTCCATCGATAGCCATGTTTTCATTTTGTCACCTTCACCCACTACCAATTTGGTCATCAATCTTCTGCCTAGTTACATCTATCAATTCATGATTTGGTTTCCTCTGTCATTCTGTCATTCTCTCCATCTCAGAGTAGCATTTAATCCCAAGCTGCTGATATATTTGTTTTATACATTCGTCTACCCTACAATTTTTGCTTTCAACAGTTCTCTGCAGCACTGTGGTAGATGTTCGTGCTATAAGCCAGTAACGATTCTTTTCTTAAGGCTATTCCGTAGCCATCGGAAGCATCACAACAAAGACCCCGTAAAAAGTAACCCATAGAAATGGGGCTATTATCCGCAGCTTAATGGGAATTAAAATAAATCCGCTGGTAGTTTACGAAAATATAACTCGCTGAAACATTGCCGCGCCTGCCAGAAAAACACATCCGCGATAACCCTGAGTTTGACAGCGCGGAACGTAATTTAGCGCGTGGTTAATCTGCAGGTCGCTAACGTGGCAGGATGTAGAGTATCAGCCACTCGTACAACGAATGGTAACCAAGGAACGAAATTGCCTGGCTCAAGACTTTATCCACTATGATATTTGTGCAACATCTACACAACATTCAGTTCGACTAATTTGGGTAATGAAACTGTGTGAAAACTGGGAGCCAGTCTATAGGCTACGCAAGCTATCCACACATTTTTGTTTAATACGAAACTCTGACTGAATAATGAAAGGTCGCAGAAACAACATGACGTGTCTATAATTTATTAAAAGAAAAGTTTTCTGAGTAATAAACTATTAAACTAAAAGTTATATAAAACACAATGAATGCTGTAACTAAATTAATACCCGTTGATAAGAATAGTCATTGCATGTCCTCTTCTTCAGTGTCAGTATGTTATAAGAAGTAGGGGAGACCGGGGATAGGGGTTAGAAATTTTTTTGGAATATCGTATACCTCGACACAAAACACGTATGTCGATTGGGCAGATGCCAAAAGTTAGCCCATTATTTAGTCTTCACAATGAAATTTTTGTCATAAATGTAAGCTCAGATTGTTAAGCTCTATATCAACTTTTTTGCTAACAAGCTACCCCACTATGGGGTATATTGTTACGCTACATGGGATTCGTTGTTACATAATAATTATGAAAAAATATATTTTTGGTTCCATAACACAGATTTATTTAATCATTAGTTTTAATGCAAGAGGTGGTAGCAAATCATAAAACTTGAAACACAGTACTAATATCGACATACGGTCATCATTAATCTGATGAAGAAATATCAAGTTCATTATCAGAGCTGCAGTTTTTACAAATAAAGAAACTGTCATGCTTGGCAAACCTATCATGTGTCCACCTTTTACATTTTGTGCACTGTAGTCACGTGGTCGGTGGTCTTGACAGAGAGTATGGTTCCATACACTCAATACACACGCAATCGTCTTCCTCATCAGATGATTCTACGATCTCACATTTTCGTTTCCCCGTTTTTGCTTTCTTGTTTTTATTTTTCGGCGCCAACACCAGTGGCTGTCTTGCAGGTTTCTTTTGTCTATTTGCCTCAACTGTCAATGCTGCTTTTGCTGGTGAATCATTCAGGACAGCACTCACTCATTTATTCCTTCTTACTGTTTTCTTGCGGGCAGAAGTTTTCGGGAAAGGCCTCAGTTCTTCAGGTGGCACATGTGTCTGTATGGAGTTTGCAGAACCAACTGTTGAGGTGCAAGGCGTCGGACTTGATTCCACACTTGTTGATGTGCTGGGAACGCCATCCCCTACTGAGTTCGTAAGAAACACAGAAAGCAGAGTTTCATCTTCCCTGTATGGGCGGTCAGTCACGGCAGAGGCAAAAATTCATCGTCTGTAAAAATGTCTCTGTTAAATGGCCATTTTCCAGTCACTTGAAATCGAGCTTTGATGTTCCTTGGAGTAGCAGCGCTAAGCAAAGATTGTTTAACTATAAACGGAATGTCATATATTGTCATAGTGTTTCCAGCATTGTTTTTCATCCACGCATCTGATGCAGAGTTCATATATTTTTTAAATGGGCCAAACTCAGCTCTGTCTAAAGGTTGCAATTTATGAGACGTATGTGGCGGAAAAGAGAGAAGGACAACCCCGTTTTCTTTGGCTACGTCCAACACTGAAATATAGCCCTGGAATGATGAATGGAATGAAGCATGAACGAGCGAATATCTTGCCCTGTCATCCACCCTGGCTTGTTTGCAGACCCTGCGCTACCTTCTGGCCCATTTCGAAGTTCTTTCTTGGGAAAACAAAGAAAGGTGGGATTGAGTTTCCAGACGCATTTACTGCCAAGGCAACAGTAGCTAGAGTTCCTCTTTCAGCAGACGTTATAGCACCGACTTGTTTAATTCCTTTCCTTGCTACAATTTTGGCTGGCGTTTGTACCGTGATGACGGCAGTATTGTCCACATTATACACTTCTTGACACTGAATATGTATCGATCATAAACTTCACTTAGATTTGTAAAAAATCTACCTACATTGCGCTTATTGAAACTTGTAGCCCTGCTTAGGCTGGTAGCTTCTGGTGTGAGGATGGAAAGCGTTTTCTTTCGTTTGAGGAATCCTCCAAACCAGTCAGTGGAAGCTAGTTCTACATCCCTCCAACCAACGGGAAACTTGACATTATTCTTCACGGCATATTGAAATGCTAGGCTCCCCAATTCCTTCTCAGATGGTCCATAGTAGAGCTTAGCAGATTTCTGAATGTATTCTTCCAGCTCTGCTTCTTTTTCGTCTGAGAAAACCTGCCGAGATCGCTTATAACCAACGTTTGGCACAAGCATCTCTCCCGATTCTGAAAGTAAGCAGATAAGAAAAATCGTAATAAGCTATTATAGGCTACGTTTTCCTGCGCGTATCTGTTATGTGAAAAGAGATTAATTTGCTTAGGTATATTGATGTATTTGCACGTTACATAACACCAATAATCTACAACGTCACAGTTGCCGACGCTGACAATGAAAAATAAGCTTCCTACCTCTCTTTGTTGATTCCATTCGCTTACAAAACCTATGCAGCGTCATAAAATTTATATTGTACTTTTGGGCAGCTTTCTGCAGTGAAGCCACTTAGAACTTCATTTGCCGCTTCAGCATATGTTCTTCTTCTTATAATTACGCATTATACGTGTAGATATACATAATTGCTTACATCAAAGGAAACAAAAACTGTTTGGGACAAGTTGTTACACCGCTGTTACGGTGTAACAACTTGCCCCTGCGACTTTGTAACAACTGACCCCATGCTACGCCATTTTCTCTTATTGTCGAAATCAACAATATAAACTTTTTGTTTGAAAGTTTAAAGTATACTACCACGTACCTGAATGTTGGACGCTGATGAGTTGCAAAATGTAAAATGAAATCAGAAATTTCCTGTGAACTATGAAAAAATTCACACAGCGTAAAAAAATTACTCCAGCACAGGAAAAACACGTTTCTTGTCACTAGCGCCACATTAACAACTGACGGCTGATTTAGGTAGGATGGGAGGGTGGGGGTCTCTTAGTGCTACCATCTGGCGGAGCAACAAGTAAACTGCTCTAGTGCGGAAATTTTTATTGTCAAGTAACAACTTGCCCCGTGTAACAACTAGGTCCGGTCTCCCCTACTCTATCAAGGATCCTTATCCAGTGGTGTTTGTAAAAAATAACATAGATATAGGGATGACGATACCATGAGTGTTGAAATTATGTTCACATTTATTAACATACCTATCAGGCCCATGCCCATGTCCTGCGTGACCATTACTGAAGTATACGAAATAAAATCGTCATAATTTCTGAACGGTTGGCGTTAGGACGTCCAAATAGCACGGTTGGCCGCGGGCCATGATCAGAATTAGTATGCGCATGCATCGTTTGGTTGAACAACGAAAGCCGGCCGAAGTGGCCGTGCGGTTAAAGGCGCTGCAGTCTGGAACCGCAAGACCGCTACGGTCGCAGGTTCGAATCCTGCCTCGTGCATGGATGTTTGTGATGTCCTTAGGTTAGTTAGGTTTAACTAGTTCTAAGTTCTAGGGGACTAATGACCTCAGCAGTTGAGTCCCATAGTGCTCAGAGCCATTGGAACCATTTGAACAACGAAGTTCACATTCGCTTGGATGCGATCGTCAATAAGCAAAATTGATTCATTTATGCGGCTGAGAATCATTTCGACATCGGGAAGTACCCTCATCGGGTGACTGTGTGGTGTGCAATGTCCAGTTACGGAATAATCAGTGCAATATTCCTTGATGGCATGGTGACTACCGAACGGTACGTGAAGGTTTTGGGAAGTAATTTAATCCCCATTATCCAAAGTGACCCTGATTTCTACGAGATGTGGTTCATGCGAGACGGAGCTCTACCCAAACGAAGCAGGAGAGTGTTTAATGCCCTGGAGGAGCACTTTGGGGGCCTCATTCCAGTTCTGGAGTACCCTGAGGCCACTTACGTGGGCCTCGATTAGCCGCCATATTCTACGGATATGAACATATGCGTCTCCTCTTTGTGGCGCTATAATACGGAAGAGGTGTGCAACAATAACACCAAAGTTATTGCTGAGCTGAAAACAGCCATTCAGGAGGTCATAGTCACTGTCGATGTTCTGACGCTTCAGCGGGTCATGCAGAATTTTGATATGCGTCTGGGCCACATAATCACCAATGATGGCATGTTGAATAAAATACGTGCATGGCATAGTTCGCAACTAATTTACTTTTTTTCATGTAGATCGAAATTTATCACCCTGTACATAACCTTTCCGCAAACCACTATTTCTCGTGTCACTATCTCTTCCCACTCCCACGACCCATTCGCATACAGTTCGTAGGAAGAATGATTGTCAACCAACCTCAGTATAGGCTAAGTTCTAATTTTCCTGACTTTCTCGTCGTGGTCATTGCGCTTGGTCGTTGCGAAATCAGCTAATTATTTTCTTACTTCTTGTTCTTTCCAGGTTTAAGAATGAATGTGGTAGGGGAAAACCAAAACTAACTGAAGAACGAATTTGGTAGAATGTGATAATATTCGTACTTATGTCTCAGTTTCATTTGGCGGAATAATGGCATTCGAAATTACATCTCAATTTCATAAATTTTAATAACTGATAAGAATAACGAAATGTGAGCCATGGCAAAATAAAGAAGTTCGTTCGAATCAATTCTTGAAACATAGAAAAGTGGCACAGGATTTGCTGTATTTGATAAATAAGTCTGTAACCTTCCACATACGAGATTTTGCGAGGTAATCCTACCAACGTACAAGTGTAAAAATATTTCTGGATACCTCTATGAACACATTTGCGAAGTGGCTACCACTCACATCAAGGAACAGGCGTTTGTGGTCTTAGTTACTAATGTGCTATTCTCAGTTAGAATTCCCATATAAAGTATACCAGATACTTCTTTGGCGTGTACCTGCTAGTTTAGCGCCTTTTTCTTCCCCAAAGTGTAGAGCCATCGATTAATTTCATCGCTTATATGTTACGTGGGAAATAGCTAAACTGGGACGAATTTCTTTATCTAATTTTTCGTGTTTGTGGCGAAGAGAATTCCTGGTACAAGGTAAGTGCCAACGTAATGGTTCCTATGTGGGTTAATATACCTTAATAAACTTATTATTCCCACAGTAAATTATCCACATTCGTCGTGATTCGTTAGCGAGAAATTGACGAAGAGGAAATGGAGACGCTGCCTACAATGTACAGGTCTAAGTTTTCATTACTGTACCGGAAGAGTTTGCTCGTATACCGAAGATTAAAAATATATATTAAGCAGTCAGAAAGAAAACTGGCGTTCTACGGATCGGAGCGTGGAATGTCAGATCCCTTAATCGGGCAGGTAGGTTAGAAAATTTAAAAGGGAAATAGGTACGTTAAAGTTAGATATAGTGGGAATTACTGAAGTTCGGTGGCAGGAGGAACAAGACTTTTGGTCAGGCGAATACAGGGTTATAAATACAAAATCAAATAGTGGTAATGCACGAGTAGGTTTAATAATGAATAAAAAAATAGGAGTTCGGGTAAGCTACTACAAACAGCATACTGAACGCATTATTGTGGCCAAGATAGATACGACGCCCATGCCTACAACAGTAGTACAAGTTTATATGCCAACTAGCTCTGCAGATGACGAAGAAATGGAAGAAATGTATGTTGAAATAAAAGAAATTATTCAGATAGTGAAGGGAGACGAAAATTTAGTAGTCGTGGGTGACTGGAATTCGGCAGTAGGAAAAGGGAGAGAAGGAAACGTAGTAGGTGAATATGGATTGGGGGTAAGAAATGAAAGAGGAAGCCGCCTGCTAGAATTTTACACAGAGCACAACTTAATCGTATTCCGTACTTGGTTCAAGAATCATAAAAGAGGGCTGTATACATGGAAGAAGCCCGGAGATACTGACAGGTTTCAGATAGATTACATAATGGTAAGACAGAGATTTGGGAACCAGGTTTTAAATTGTAAGACATATCCAGGGGCAGATGTGGATTCTGACCACAATCTATTTGTTATGAACTGTAGGATAAAACTAAAGAAACTGCAAAAAGGTGGGAATTTAAGGATGGCTCTGAGCACTATGGGACTTAACATCTTAGGTCATGAGTCCCCTAGAACTTAGAACTACTTAAACCTAAATAACCTAAGGACATCACACACATCCATGCCCGAGGCAGGATTCTAACCTGCGACCGTAGCAGTCTCGCGGTTCCGGACTGCAGCGCCTAGAACCGCACGGCCACCGCGGCCGGCGAATTTAAGGAGATGGGACCTGGATAAACTGACTAAACCAGAGGATGTACAGAGTTTCAGGGACAGCATAAGGAAACAATTGAAAAGAATGGGGGAAAGAAATACAGTAGAAGAAGAATGAGTAGCTTTGAGGGATTAAGTAGCGAAGGCAGCAGAGGATCAAATAGGTAAAAAGACGAGGGCTGGTAGAAATCCTTGGGTAACAGAAGAAATATTGAATTTAATTGATGAAAGGAGAAAATATAAAAATGCAGTAAATGAAGCAGGCAAAAAGAATACAAACGTCTCAAAAATGATATCGACAGGAAGTGAAAAATGGCTAAGCAAGGATGGCTAGAGGGCAAATGTAAGGATGTAGAGGCTTATCTCACTAGAGTAAGACAGATATTGCCTACAGGAAAATTAAAGAGACCTTTGGAGGAAGGAGAACCACTTGTATGAATATCATGAGTTCAGATGGAAACCCAGTTCTAAGCAAAGAAGGGAAAGCAGAAAGGTGGAAGGAGTATATAGAGGGTCTATACGAGGGCGATGTACTTGAGGACCATATTATGGAAATGGAAGAGGATGTAGATGAAGATGAAATGGGAGATACGATACTGCGTGAAGAGTTTGACAGAGCACTGAAAGACCTGCGTCGAAACAAGGCCCCGGCAGTAGACAACATTCAATTAGAACTACTGACAGCCTTGGGAGAGCCAGTCCTGACAAAACTCTACCATCTGGTGAGCAAGATGTATGAGACAGGCGAAATCCCCTCAGACTTCAAGGAGAATATAATAATTCCATTCCCAATGAGAGCAGGTGTTGACAGATGTGAAAATAAGCGAACTATCAGTTTAATAAGTCACGGCTGCAAAATACTAACGCGAATTCTTTACAGACGAATAGAAAAACTGGTCGAAGCCGACCTTGGGGAAGATCAGTTAGGATTCCGTAGAAATATCGGAACACGTGGGGTAATACTGACCCTACGACTTATCTTAGAAGAAAGATTAAGGAAAGGCAAACCTACGTATCTGGCATTTGTAGACTTAGAGAAAGTTTTTGACAATGTTGATTGGAATACTCTCTTTCTAATTCTGAAGGTGGCAGGGGTAAAATACAGGGAGCGAAAGGCTATTTACAATTTGTACAGAAACCAGATGGCAGCTATAAGAGTCGAGGGACATGAAAGGGAAGCAGTGGTCGGGAAGGGAGTGAGACAGGTTTGTAGCCTCTCCCAGATCTTATTAAATCTGTATATTGAGCAAGCAGTAAAGGACACAAAAGAAAAGTTCGGAGTAGGTATTAAAATCCATGGGGAAGAAATAAAAACTTTGAGGTTCGCCGATGACATTGTAATTCTGTCAGAGACAGCAAATGACTTGGAAGAGAAGTTGAACGGAATGGACAGTGTCTTGAAAGGAGGGAATAAGATGAACATCAACAAAGGCAAAACGAGGATAATGGAATGTAGTCTAATTAAGTCGGGTGATGCTGAGGCAATCAGATTAGGAAATGAGACACTTAAAGTAGTAAATGGGTTTTGTTATTTGGGGAGCAAAATAACTGTTGATGGTGGAAATAGAGAGGATATAAAATGTAGACTGTCAATGGCAAGGGAAGCGTTTCTGAACAAGAGAAATTTGTTAACATCGAGTATTGATTTAAGTGTCAGGAAGTCGTTTCTGAAAGTATTTGTATGGAGTGTAGCCATGTATGGAACTGAAACATGGACGATAAATAGTTTGGACAAGAAAAGAATAGAAGCTTTCGAAATGTGGTATTGAATAGGATTGGGGAGAAGAGAAGTTTGTGGCACAACTTGACTAGAAGAAGGGATCGGTTGGTAGGACACGTTCTGAGGCATCAAGGGATCACCAATTTAGTGTTGGAGGGCAGCGTGGAGGGTAAAAATCGTAGAAAGACCAAGAGATGAATACACTAAGCAGATTCAGAAGGATATAGATTGCAGTAGTTACTGGGAGATGAAGAAGCTTGCACAGGATAGGGTCTCATGACTGAAGACCACAACAACAACAAACAACAACATTAAGCAGTATTAGTGCAGCATCATGATCTGAAAGGATGTGGTGTCATTTCTAATGCGTTCTTTATCTTAACTTGTTAGTTAAATAATTAGTCTATATTACAGTATGGCAACAGAAAGGCGTTATGGATTGTGGAGCACAGATGAATAACTTTTATCAGCAACAGCTATATCTAAATGGGGATTAGGGATTAATTAATCTGCATGCATATAAAATTCAGACGTATGCTGAAAATAAAACCGCAGACGAGGATATAAGGATTTTTAGCTGCTGAAAAAGAGTCATCTGACGGAAAAAATGAATGGGAAGAGCATATTTTTACATTTGAAGACATAATTTCGACTTTTGCATATCGCACTTAAGAAAATTTGCTCTCAGCATTGTTCCACAATCTCCGTTCAGAAGAAGTCAAGGCAGGCAAAAAGTGGACTAAAAGAGTCCTTAACAGAAATATCAAAGAATCCGACGGAAACCAAAGTTGCAAGTAAAATACCGAGGCCTAACCAACCAATGACCCGGCGAATAGCCTAAGCAAAACTAAACAAAAGAAAGTCAGCTGAAGAAAATGAGGAGACATCTGGTAGTACAGCTTCACCTATGGAAACGAGGTGTTTGGAGTCTCTGTGGGGAAGGCACCATAGAAACTCATTCGTAAATTAGAGGAATGGTATTGCTAGTTGTGGTAGTAAGATCTAAGAGAGCAAATGATAGGATGCATAAAATATAAAATGTGGATTCATGAAAGGTATTCAGGTACGGGGAAAGTAGGGAAAAATTTGTATTTTACAGCCTGCAAATAGCGATGCAATAATTAAAACGTGAAACATTTCCCTTAACCTAGATTTATACGTATCGAACTAAGGAATCTAATTTACAAGAGTGGTACTTTTTTTGCGTCCACTTTTACAAATTAGAAAACTGGACTCCTAATCTGTACCAACTGCAGATGTTAGAAAATTAAGTGTAGTCTGTTTAGTTTTCTCAGAATGTCCATTATTTAAATCAGGTACCAAGAACTAAAAACTACGGTTGCTGATGACATTGTTTAAATAAATTTTTGACTTACTGTTCATCCTTTAGCAAATAAAATCTCAAAAGTGGTACCGTAAATGCAAGGCTTCCATGCTACAGACCATTTATTCAATCAAATATTGGTACGGAGTCTGTGGTCTAATACGCGCTGTATCATGCAGCCACAGCTATAGTATGTTGAAAATGGTTTCCATGTGTCCCATCGCATGCGTGTGCGTGCCGTAGCATGTTCTGTCTCACATGTTCACATCGGCCAAGCTGCATCCGAACAGTATCAAAGGCAGCTTGAATACACTGCTCCAGTGGCTCCTTATCAGGAATGGGTCAGCATATACTATTGAGATGCTCCCATAACCGGAAATCGCTCGAATTGAGATCTGGTGAACGAGCAAGCCATGCAACGGAATCTTCATCCAATCCATCGACCAGGGAAGACACGATTGAGATGCGTACGGAAGTTAACGCCGAAGTACTGCCACATAACCCTTCGAATCATCAATGGCACTTCCTCCAGCTGGGGACGCAAAGTCAGCCGCAAGAAACGCCGAGAGTTTCTCCTGCTAGGTGACGTGGAAGGATGACTGGTCCCAAGATGTGGTCTACAATTATCTCGGCCCACATATTCCGGCTGCACCGATGCTGATGGTTTGCTGTCACCATACTATGGGGGTTCTGCATACTACCCCACGCATGACTGTTATGAAACTTGAAGGTACCACTGCACATAAAAGTGGTCTCATCTGTGAACAGGATGGATGACACAAATCCCGGAATCGTGGTTACCTGGTGAAGAAACAAGTGACAGATCTGCTCCCGACGTGGAAAGTCTATCGCTAGTAAGCCTGCACACACTGTAAACGATAAAGGTAGTAACAATTATCATGGAGAATGTTCCACACGGCCTTCTGGCTTACCCTGTACTGGCGGGCCAACCGCCTGGTACTGAAACAGCGGTCGGCTTCCATAATGTTGATCACATTATCCTCCAAGTCTGGTGTCCGAATATTTCTGGTACGTCCTTCATGATATCCTGCTTGCTGAAACGAGCCTGCCTCAGACAAACGGCAAAACACCTGTGTATGTTTTCGGCGGGGGTAGAGCTCCTGATACAACCTTGCTGCCCGTTGCCATTTGCCTTTCCGTAAGTAGACTCCATGTCGTGAAGCTCTCGATTCGAATACGGAATCAATGTGTACAACGTCGTATCACACCCACTATAAGGTGAGTCAGCAAGAGAAATGAATAGGACACAACATTATCATACAGGTATGAGAGAGCGCTAAGAAAACCACGCACACTGTTACTGTGGCTGCATGGTACAACGTTTGGTCGACCGCAGTCTCTGTAATAAAGTATGATTGGATAAATGATCTGTAGCATGGAAACCATACATTTTCGGACATAAGTAGTATTAGACCTTTCTTGTACCATGGTCTCTCATGGATTATTCCCTAATATGTTTAGGCTCAAAGAAAACTTGAGTTTGATTTCAAACGCCAACCCGACTCACACGATAATAGTTGGTGGTGACTTTAATTTACCCTCTATATGTTGGAGAAAATACATGTTTAATTCCGGAGGTACGCATAAAACATCATCCGAAATTGTGCTGAACCATTCTCTGAAAATTATTTCGAGCAGTTTGTTTAATGGCTATGAGCACTATGGGACTTAACATCTATGGTCATCAGTCCCCTAGGACTTAGAACTACCTAAACCTAACTAACCTAAGGACATCACATCACACAACACCCAGCCATCACGAGGCAGAGAAAATCCCTGACCCCGCCGGGAATCGAACCCGGGAACCCAGGCGTGAGAGGCGAGAACGCTACCGCACGACCACTAGCTGCGGGCCCCAAATCCTCGAAAAATAAACCAAAAATACACCTACTCAAAAAAATCAGATAAAAATTCACTTGACGCCTTCCTAAGAGACAATCGCCACTCATTCCAAATTAATAATATAAGTGTAGACCAGGTGTGGCATAAATTCAAAGAAATAGTATCGGCAGCAGTTGAGAGATTTAGACCAAATTAATTAACAAACGACGGAGCTGATCCTACTTGGTATACAAAACAGGTTAGAACACTGTTGCAGAAACAACGAAACAAACATGCCAGATTAAACAGACGCAAAATCACCAAGATTGACGATCTTTTACAGAAACTCGAAATTTAGCACGGTCTTCAATGCAAGATGCCTATAATAGTTTCCACAACGCAATTTTATCTCGAGACCTGGCAGAAAATCCAAAGAGATTATGGTCGTATGTGAAATATGTTAGCGGCAAGAAACAATCAATACCTTCTCTGGGCGATATCAATGGAGATACTATCGAAGACAGTGCTACCAAAGCTGTGTTACTAAACACAGCTTTCCGAAATGCCTTCACAAAAGAAGACGAAGTAAATATTCCAGAATTCGAATGGAGAACAGCTCCCAACATGACTAACGTAGAAGTAAATATCCTCGGAATTGTGAAGCAACTTAAATCACTTAACAAAAACAAGTTTTCTGGACCAGACAGTATGCCAATTAGGTTCCTTTCGGAGTATGCTAATGCATTAGCTCCATACTTAACAAACATATACAACCGCTCGCTCGACGAAAGATCCGTACCCAAAGACTGGAAAATTACACAGGTCACACCAATATTCAAGAAAGGTAGTAGCAGAAATCCACAAAATTAGAGGCCCATATCGTTAACGTCGATATGCAGCAGGATTTTAGAACATATATTGTGTTCGAACACTATGAATTACTTGGAAGAAAACGGTCTATTGACACACCGTCAACATTGGTTTATGAAACATCATTCCTGTGCAACACAAGTAGCTCTTTATTGACATGAAGTGTTGAGTGCTATTGACAAGGGAATTCAAATCAGTTTCGTATTTCTGGATTTCCGGAAGGCTTTTGACACTGTACAAGCGTCTAGCAGTGAAATTGCGTGCATATGGAATATCGTCTCAGTTATGTGAATGGAATTTTGATTTCCTGTCAGAAAGTTCACAGTTCGTAGTAGCTGACGGAAAGTTATGGAGTAAAACACAAGTGATTTCTGGCGCTCCCCAAGGTCATGTTATAGGCCCTTTGCTGTCCCTTTTCTATAGAAACGACTTTGGAGACACTCCGAGTAGTCGTCTACTGTTTTTTGCAGATGGTGCTGTCGGTTAACGACTTAAAAAGTCATTAGAAGATCAAAACAAATTGCAAAACGATTTAGAAAGGATGTCTGAATGGTGCGAAAAGTGGCATTTGACCGTAAACAACGAGAAGTGTAAGGTCATCCACATCAGTGCTAAAAGGAACTCGTTAAACTTTGGATACACGATAAATCAGTCTAATCTAAAAGCGTTAAATTCAACTAAAAACCTAGGTATTACAATTACGAACAACTTAAATTGTAAAGAACACATGGAAAATGGCGTGGGGAAGGCTAACCAAAGCCTGCGTTTTATTGGCAGGACCCGTAGAACATGTAGCAGACCTACTAAGGAGACTGCCTACATTACGATTGGCCGCTCTCTTTTAGAATACTGCTGCGCGGTGTGGGATCCTTACCAGATAAGACTGACGGAATACATCGAAAAAGTTCAAAGAAAGGCAGCACGTTTTGTATTATCGCGAAATAAGGGAGAGAGTGTCACAGAAATGATACAGGATTTGGGCTGGAAATCATTAAAAGAAAGGCGTTTTTCGTTGCGACGGAATCTTCTCACGGAAATCCAGTCACCAACTGTCTCCTCCGAATGCGAAAATATTTTGTTGACACCGACCTGCATAGGGAGGAACGATCACCACGATAAAATAAGGGAAATCAGAGCTCGTACGGAAACATATAGGTGTTCATTCTTCCCGCGCGCTATACGAGATTGGAATGATACAGAATTGTGAAGGTGATTCGATGAACCCTCTGCCACGCACTTGAATGTGATTTGCAGAGCATCCATGTAGATGTAGATGTAGATGTCTCATGACATCCGTTGTAGTCCGTTGTTGATCCGTTCACTCAGTTTTCTTTTTTACTACGGAGACCAGCCAGCTCGCATGCCGAACTCGCTGAACTATCGTACCGGCAAACCGTCTGAGCTCTCAAGCACGACTCACGATCCGTCCTCACACCTTTAATTCCGCCAGTACCTCGTCCTGAGTCGTGCTTGTGTAGGTCAAACGGTAGATCGAAAGTCGAAGGTCCCGAGTCCGAGTCTCGGTCCGGCATATAGTTTCGAACTGCTAAATGTTTCATATCAGCGCACACTTCGCTGCAGAGTGAAAATTTCTTTCTGCACGCAGGACTGAGGCAGGAGACCAATGGTGCGCACGAAGTGAGGCCGGTGGTGACAGGGAAGGCATCAGGCCACAAAGACAAAATTTCTTTAACGTGTTGATTGTAACGTGGTTCATTTAGCTTCCTGAAGACGGAGCGAGATCTGATTTAATGGATAAGCAGCCTCTTTTGTAGGCAAGGCAAACAAATGGAGTATTTTTAAAGGTTTTATTCCCAGGACGCCCAGGGGATTTATTTATAGTCTTACTCGTGAGACAATGGTTGAGCTGAACCAGACTTTATACAAATTTTCCGCAGAGAAGGTCACAGAATATTTAGTTCCAGTCGAAGTAATACAACTATATTCAAATCAAATTAAATGATTAAGGCGTTGGCGTTCAAATGTAAAAAGTGTTTTTTGCTACTGTAGTCCTTTCATCGTCTTACGTTTCTTGCGAGCAACGCCCTGTCCGTCTTGGGCGCCGGTCCACTGAAACACTTTGCCGTCAAACTCACGCCCACACCACTAGCCCATCTAGGACTAGTACTTGCAGCAAATTCCGTTCGACGACGTAATCTGACCTTTCAGTATTAGGGGGAAGTTACCATCTTACCTGTCCCGAGCCCTAACGATCTTAATGAAGTGTTACACGTGGAAGTAGTCAATGAACAAACGAGTAGAATATAAGAATAAACTCGCAGATTGTAATTATGGTTCGCATCAGTTGTAGAATATTTCAGAAAAACTTAAAATTTTATGTCGGACCGGGACTCGAATCAAGTTTTCCCTCCTGTAGGGAGCGGGCGTATTAACCATTACGGTTGTCCGAGCACGCCGTTGGCGTTTTAAGGCGACCACTCGCGACAAGACGGAAAACCGTGTTCGAGTCCTGGTCTGGCACAAATTTTCATTTATTCTGAAATATTCTACGTGCGATGAGGAAAGATAATCACAGTTTCAGAGCTCATGCTTAATTGAGTGCCGGTGTTGATCGTCAACGCAGCTTCTCAGTTACTGAACTGCAGAAAATAGAATACACGCTGCCGTTGCCTAAAACAGCTCCTGCTATCCCATTTTGATGTTGTTGTTGTTGTGGTCTTCAGTCCAGAGACTGGTTTGATGCAGTTCTCCATGCTACTCTATCCTTTGCAAGCTTCTTCATCTCCCAGTACCTACTGCCACCTACATCCTTCTGAATATGTGTAGTGTATTCCTCTCTTGGTCACCCTCTACGATTTTTACCCTCCACGCTTCCCTCCAATACTAAATTGGTGATCCCTTGATGCCTCAGAATATGTCCTACCTACCGATCCCTTCTTCTAGTCAAGTTGTGCCACAAGTTTCTCTTCTCCCTAATTCTATTCAATTCCTCCTCATTAGCTATGTGATCTACCCATCTAATCTTCAGCATTCTTCTGTAGCACCACATTTCGAAAGCTTTTATTCTCTTCTTGTCTAAACTATTTATCGTCCACGTTTCACTTCCATACATGACTACACTCCATACAAATACTTTCAGAAACGACTTCCTGACACATCGATACTCGATGTTAACAAATTTATCTTGTTCAGAAACGCTTTCGTTGCCATTGCCAGTCTACATTTTATATCCTCTCTACATCGACCATCATCAGTTATTTTGCTCCCAAAATAGCAAAACCTATTTACTACTTTACGCGTCTCATTTGCTAATCTAATTCCTGCAGCATCACCCGATTTAATTCGAATACATTCCATGATCTTCGTTTTGTTTTTGTTGATGTTCATCTTATATCCTCCATTCAAGACACTGTCCATTCCGTTCAATCCTGCTATCCAATTTTGTTGTAAGAAGAGTGAATTCCTAAGGGAGATCAATTCATTTCTGACTTGTCGAAGATAAAAATTCCATACAAAAAATTGCAGGTTATGTAGTACAGGTATGTTCTAACGGTTTGTGCTGGTTGGAGTATGGAATTGATACTCATCTCGTATCGTTTTTTCACGGAAATTAATTGGGGAATACAAAAATGCCTTTATGAAGACGATTTTTTAAGGAAAAAATTTCCCAATGATTAAGCTAGACAATAGCGACTACACGGGCGATTATCAAGTTGATGATCGACAACACATCCAACATTTGACTTTTATCGGATCTTCTGACGACGTTCTAGCACAATACAGCACACATCAGCGATGCATACATTAACACTAGCTTACGGTAACAGTTATCCCTACGAGCTGCTTGCAGTGAATAAATGCTACTATTCCTGCTAAAATTTCCGTAAACCCAGTCTCGAACGTAACTAGCGCCTGCGTTTATTGTGATGCCGCTACATTTCCACTCGTCATACAGAGGTCTATGTTTATTACCACCGGTAGCTTAAAACTATTCTTTGTGTCTGAATCGAGTTGCGTAATGAGTATTAATTGACATAAAAACGAATGTACCCAAAGTAAGCTAGTTATTTCTCTTGACAATGCTTTAATCGTATAAGAGACGTATTCAGTTTCTGCAACAGGTCATAAACATGTGCTAACCACGAATACTTTCCCTCTGCACTCAGCCTGGTCGGAGTGGACGAGTGGTTCTAGGCGCTACAGTCTGGAATCATGCGACCGCTACGGTCGCAGGTTCGAATCCTGCCTCGGGCATGGATGTGAGTGATGTCCTTAGGTTAGTTAGGTTTAAGTAGTTCTAAGTTCTAGGGGACTGATGACCTAAGAAGTTAAGTCCCATAGTGCTCAGAGCCATTTGAACCATTTGAACCTCTGCACTCAGCCCAAAAACAATGTGTGCCCTATCTCAATAACTTTGCTAGCAGGGTAGGAGAAACTAACGTAATCGGTAAAAGACTTTTTTAAAACTGGATAACCGGTTTTTTCCTTTTTTTCTTTTTCAAAAGCATGAATTATGAAAAGCCAAGGAATGCTCCTCTGTAGACTATGATTTGCTACGTTATAAAATTCCTGGCCAGAACGGATTATAATTTTAAGTATTTTATCCGCAACCATGATAGTTAGAATTATCCGCCTCAGTTAAAGGCACGGAATACTGGACAACGTGACGCTTCACTGCACGCGTGTTTGATTCTTGTTCATAAAATCTATAACAGTGTGCGGCACAGTTAAACAAAGTTTTGCAAATCATATCCACGGTCATCACTCCTCCGTTAGCAATATTTTGACAGAGTCTCGCTGTGACAGTTATATAATGACACAAGAGGTTAAACAAACTGTAATTTGTTCATATTTGTAGAGTCGTATTTCTTATTCAGAGACCTAAAAATGGTATATCAAAATCAGTCAGGGGAAACAAAGATGTATTAAGCATGTGATCACGAACAACACATTTTATAGGACAACCAACATTTAGTGTACCATTGGAGATATCATCAACCGCATATGAACTTACAAGGATCATGACTTGCTTTAATTTGGATGGGAATGTCTGAGTTATTTTCACGTCACAAAATTTTTTGCATTGCCTCTTCAATGTACTACTTTGCTTCCTCTTCTGAACTTGTTCAGCCAATCCTCTCAACTTCTTTTAAAATGTAACTGTTAAAAATATCGACTGGAGGCCTATTATAATGTTTAGATTCTCTTCAATAGAACTGGTGGAATCATTTGACTCTTCTATCGCTGGCTCTTCTCTTAAGAATATCTCATACTGATTTTATTGTATTTCCTAATTTATCAGTTCACGTCGAGACGTGTATGCCCTTGTACTTTTTTTTATTTTTTGTTTTAAAATCAGAGGCCGTGTACCAGTTAAGGGACGAGGATCAGCAACGGGAACTAACACTTCACACTAAAAGAACATTTATCCAGCACATACGAAGCCAAATTGCCTGTCTAAAACGAGATTACGTACATAGAACTTTTTGGCATTGCAATATTCTAGACCCAATTAAGTCCCAAAAACCTTCCTCAAATCATAAATATTGGATGGTTAATAACTGCGGTTGGAAGGAATGGTCCTGGTGATACTGTCGCCAACAAGTGACTGTGATTGTTGCTAAAGCGGACGACGCATAGTTCACAGCAGTAAGATAAATGTTCTTCGTGATCCTTATTTGTTCCACGCGTGTTTTATTGTAACTTCCCTTACATACCACGAAGGACAGATGGATGATGATACGGAGAATTACGAATGAGGCTGTGCTGATGAACACCACAACGTGTTTGTCAGAATGTAAAATTAAGACGATAAATTTCTGAGAGTGAAACTATAACTGTACAATGATAATCACGTTTGAGTAGCATCTACATTCTGCAATAAACACTACATATCTGTCCTGCTAACCTGTTAAAGTGCTCATTGGAGGTCACTACATTCTCCTACCGTATCTTCAAAAAATGGTTCAAATGGCTCTGAGCACTATGGGACTTAACATCGATGGTCATCAGTCCCCTAGAACTTAGACCTACTTAAACCTAACTAACCTAAGGACAGCACACAACACCCAGCCATCACGAGGCAGAGAAAATCCCTGACCCCGCCGGGAATCGAACCCGGGCGTGGGAAGCGAGATCGCTACCGCACGACCACGAGATGCGGGCACCGTATCTTCCACGCTTTGATTCACCCGAAGAAGATATTAGGAGGCAACGCTAGTAACTATCATTACTCGATTTTTTACGAATTGTTACCTCTTAAAACCCAAAGAGCTCCTTTGTTGGATACAACTTACAGAAGTAATATTACTTAATCAATATTAAGTTACAGTAATTCCGTTAAGAAAACCTGATTGCTTCATTGGAAAACAGTTCACGAAATGTGGAATCGTTTTTTTCTAATGCCATATATTCCGAGAGAATTTTTAAAACGGTTAGAAATAGTTTTCTCTGGATGAAAATTAAGTAAATCAGCAGTCTGTGGGAGGTTGGCAGGTACACTGAAAACACTTTTTCTGATGTTTTCCTTCGTGGCAAATTTTTACATGGCATAAAATTTTACTTACAGCATATGAAAAGTAAAGGAAACAATTTTAATTCTTTATTACAGCATTAAAGCAACACCATTACCTCAGTAACAGTAGGGGTACAAAAACGCCTCCATGAATTATATCGGTGGGTCATATTCCGCCTTAAACGGCCAAATACTGTCGAAATGTCCAAAATTTTTGAAGCATCTACACTATCCGGGAAACGAAATATCTTTCCGTTTCAACAGGTGTTTAGTCAATAAGGTTGCGTGTCTCCCTCGACAGAAAACTGTTCACATCGACTAATCCACGCTAACAGGACCACATCTGCCAATCCACATTCCTGGAAGCTGCCGGTTCAAAAGAATCGACTCACAGGACGACTGAAATGTGCCGCAGCCCCATCATGCTGGAACAGCATGCCCCGTTTTATAGCGAGTGGAACGTCATCCAGCAATTCTCGCAATACCATGACGAGGGAATTGTAATTATGCCTGCCACTGAATGACCTAGGTAAGGGATATGGCCCACTTAAGCCGTCACCAACGATCCCTGTCCACATATTCCTGTAGAACCGCACTTAATGAACGCTAGTAAATATGACGTGGATTAAACTAATTGCAAACATGCAAATTGTAAATGTTGAAGAGGCGATCACGCCTGAAAGATGTAAACAGCACAGAGGTTTGAAACTTAGGATGCATTTGATATTGTTCCAGATTCCACTGCAAAAACTGTGATCTTAGTGGATGATCATCTGGTTTCAGGTTGTGCCCATGCAGCAAGTGAAACGGGTGTAGCAGCTGCTCTTGAGGCACTTTCCTAACATTCATCTGATTCGTCCCCATGTTACGCGCATTTTCACGAACGCTGATGGGAGGATCTCGTTCCACACGCTGCGGTACAGATTCGTCAAATTGTAGAGGTCGTACTGTGCGATTCCGTCGCCTTGCAGTGATGTGCTAAATGACCCTGTTTCACGCAGATGGAGATACACAGCAGTAAACGTCGAGTAATGCAGGGTAGGAAGAATGGGATACTTTTGTTGACAAACCCACTGTGCTGCTTGTCGCTGTGTTTCACTATGTAGCGAACACCAACCATATCAGTGTATTCACTCTAGTTGTACCGCTCCATTAGAGAGAAAAATACTGTGGTGGGTCAAGACAGACAACTAAATGTAAATGTGAAACAGCTGTTTCAACTGAAGAACGAAGTATGCCCTCTTACAGTACAACAGGAGCCGTCACAGCAACAAATCAGTCTTTACAAGCGAAGAGTATTACGCCCTCAACAGGATTAAATGATACTGACAGGAAATTATAACATTAGAGAACAATTATTTGGTTTGGCGTAGCGTGGAACCTTCCATAGTCTGCCCGACTAAATTATGTACACATTTACAAGCTTACTAGCGACGAGCCTCTAATGCCATTCATCCTGTCGAAACGATTACTTCTAACCTGCCTTCCTTGACTGACAGTGTTGCTAAGATTTAATCTTTTAATGGTAAATTAGGATGACACTGTCTAAAAGTGCTACAGCGATTTGGTGATACAACTAGCAAGACAACAGTCTAGGTCACAATAAGCTATCGTAAACTAAAATCGAATATATAAACTGGTAAATAGGTACAAATCATCAGACAGATACTCTTTCATGTTAAGATAATTGACCTTACAGCTTGAGAGAACATGAAATGCCACCTACTGGCTTTGGTACGAGTTACGACATCGTTCTCACTAGTTTACAGCCGGTAAGCAAAGGAACAAAACAATTCTTTAAAATCTTCTTTAATATGCAACGTCACTTAGAACTAGCAATTAATTACATTCAGTGATTAACACACTAAAATATATAGATATCTCCGTATAATTGCTAGACAGTACCTTCCAGTGTGTACTCCAAATGATATCGTTCTCAAGATTGGCTCAGGCAGACGTAATTCATTTTCAGCGTGAAATGTGCACGTTATTTAACCCGTGTCCCTGCAACCATCAGTCAACCGATTATAATCGTGTCGTGTGGCCGTGTGAGCATAGGAGGAGCCACCAGCAGCAGTCAAATGGGTAAATGCTACATCGCTACTTCGTTAGACTTACTTCTGACGTAACCCTCAGGAAACTTCCTGTAACCCTGCCACACTTATTCTTGCGGTGCTCACTTTCTGGAGATAACTTCCACATTAAGTCGAAACCGGTCATCATCATCATCATCATCATTTAAGACTGATTATGCCTTTCAGCGTTCAGTCTGGAGCATAGCCCCCTTATAAAATTCCTCCATGATCCCCTACTCAGTGCTAACATTGGTGCCTCTTCTGATGTTAAACTTCAAAATGATTCTTAACCGAATCCAGGTACCTTCTCCTTGGTCTGCCCCGACTCCTCCTACCCTCTACTGCTGAGCCCTTGAGTCTCTTGGGTAACCTTGCTTCTCCCATGCGTGTAACATGACCCCACCATCTATCTATATCTACATCTACATTTATACTCCGCAAGCCACCCAACCGTGTGTGTGGCGGAGGGCACTTTACGTGCCACTGTCGTTACCTCCCTTTCCTGTTCCAGTCGCGTATGGTTCGCGGGAAGAACGACTGTCTGAAAGCCTCTGTGCGCGCTCTAATCTCTCTAATTTTACATTCGTGATCTCCTCGGGAGGTATAAGTAGGGGGAAGCAATATATAAGCCTGTTCGCCCTGACTGCTACATCTATAGAGTTCATTCCCAGTTTATCTTTGATTTCCTCATTGTGGACACCCTCTTGCGATTGTTCCCATCTAGTACCTGCAATCATCCTAGCTACTTTCATTTTCGTAACCTCAACCTTGTTGATAAGGTAACCTGAATCCACCCAGCTTTCGCTCCCATACAGCAAAGTTGGTCGAAAGATTGAACGGTGCACAGATAACTTAGTCTTGGTACTGGCTTCCTTCTTGCAGAAGAGAGTAGATCGTAGTTGAGCGCTCACTGCATTGGTTTTGCTACACCTCGCTTCCAGTTCTTTCTCTATGTTGCCATCCTGTGAGAATATGCATCCTAAGTACTTGAAAACGTCCACCTGTTCTAACTTTGTTCCTCTTATTTGGCACTCAATCCGTTTATATTTCTTTCCCACTGACATTCTTTCGTTTTGGAGATGCTAATCTTCATTCCATAGTCCTTACATTTCTGATCTAGCTCTGAAATATTACTTTGCAAACTTTCAATTGAATCTGCCATCACAACTAAGTCATCCGCATATGCAAGACTGCTTATTTTGTGTTCACATATCTTAATCTCACCCAGCCAGTCTATTGTTTTCAAGATATGATCCATAAATAATATGAACAACAGTGGAGACAGGTTGCAGCCTTGTCTTACCCCTGAAACTACTCTGAACCATGAACTCAATTTACCGTCAACTCTATCTGCTGCCTGACTATCCATGTAAAGACCTTTAGTTGCTTGCAAAAGTTTGCCTCCTACTCCATAATCTCGTAGAACAGACAATAACTTTCTTCCTAGGAACCCGGTCATTTGCCTTTTCTAGATCTGTAAAGCATAGATACAACTCCCTGTTCCACTCATAACACTTCTCCATTATTTGCCGCAAGCTAAAGATCTGGTCCTGACAACCTCTAAGCCGCCTAAACCCAAACTGATTTTCATCCAATTGGTCCTCAACTAATACTCAGCCGGCCGCGGTGGTCTAGCGGTTCAGGCGCTCAGTCCCGAACCGCGCGACTGCTACAGTCGCAGGTTCGAATCCTGCCTCGGGCATGGATGTGTGTGATGTCCTTAGGTTAGTTAGGTTTAAGTAGTTCTAAGTTCTAGGGGACTGATGACCAGAGATGTTAAGTCCCATAGTGCTCAGAGCCAGCCAACTAATACTCGCACTTTCCTTTCAACAATACCCGAGAAGATTTTGCCCACAACCGGTCTTTAACAAAATATTATTGCGATGTAGACTGTTGTCTTAACCCAATTATTGTCTTATTGGTAATACACAAAGCAATTAATTAATGCAAACAGAAGACCATGGAACGAATGATGAACCTGTAATTCTTTCCGCTGCGAGAGTCATAAATTTCGGTGCGATAGTACAGAAACACTTTAATCGCTGCCATGAATCATGTCCTCTGGACACGGCGACTGCGCTGAAATGAGAAACGGGATCTCTCAATCTTGTTACGCAGCCATTCCGCACCGCAGTCACGTATTCCGAGTACAGTCGTCGATGTCTAATTTAAGACGAAAGAGTAGGAAACACTTGCTGGAGCGGAAATTTTAAACACGACTGGGAAATTTAGCGGCGATACGAGGGGCAACTTGAAATGTTGCGGCCGCCGGCCCGCGTGCGGCGGGCACGCCGCCGGCGGACGTGCCGCGGTTGCAGACGCTGCGTTGTTTGCGCCCAGCGCAGCCGCCAGGTGGCAGTAACGGCGGCGCCACCTGGCGGTCGCGGGGGGAACTACGCGGGCGGCTCAATTAAGGCTGCCGACGTACCACTCAACCACGATATTATTGTACTTTGCTGTTATCGGAAACATCCGGTGACGTTCAGGTAAACAACTGCAGTGCTTACTAACGAAAACGAACCACAATACTTGCAGCTCAGTTGCGCAAACAGGGTGAAAAGTATTTAAACCGACAAACTCTGGGACGTTGTAGGGGACATCAAAACAAATATTGTTCCCTAATATCATTTTTCCCTATGGGGAGTATTTAAACCGGTAGAGGAAGGTTTCTCTGGCGGCAAATTAATTACATCAACAAACACTTTTCCATTTTTTTATGACGAAGAGACAACTCATTAACATAACCCAGCTTCAATTGCAGTAGATTTTCAAAATTGCCTCCATTGACACGTAAACAAAGGTTACACCGTCGGATCATGTTCTGTCTGAGAGGGGCAAAAACCCCAGGAGTACCATGAATTGTTCCTGCTGCTGCTGCTGCCACTATCCAGGCAACCAGATCCTCTTCTGATGCAACAGGAGTTGCGTAAACAAGATTGCGCATCTCTCCCCACACAAAAAGTCCAGAGGGGACATGTCTGGGGATCGAACAGGCCATGGTGCAGGACCACCTCTGCCAATCCACGTTTCTGGGAACCGTCGGTCCAGGAATCGACGCACACGACGAGTGAAATGTGCCGGCGCCCCGTCGTGCTGGAACCACATGCGTTGTCTTGTAGGGAGCGGGACCTCTTCCAGCAATTCTGTCAATGCTCTGGCGAGAAAATTGCAATAGTGCCTACCATTTAATGGCCTAGGTAGCAGATACGGCCCAATTAAAGTCCCCAACAACACCGACCCGCACATTAACGAAGAACCGCACTTGATGAGCGCTAGTAACTGTGGCATGTGGGTTATCCTCACTCTAAACCTGCGAACTGAGCGTGTTAAAGACTCTATCAGGCACGAACGTTGCTTCGTCGGTTAACAACACAGAGGATAAAAACGTCGGATGCATTTCACACTTTTCCAGGTACCACTGCGAAAACTGTGCTCTGGGTGGATAACCAACTGGTTCCAGGTTGTGGACACGCTGTACGTGAAATGGACGTAACAATTGCTTTCGAAGGACTGTTCTTACATTCGTCTGATTCTTCCCCATGTTACGTCCAATTGCGCGAGTGCTACTTGGAGGATCCCGCTCCAAATGCTGCAAGACAGCTTCCTTAAATTATAGCGTTCTTACCGTGCGACGGCGTCCCTGTCCAGGTAATCTGCAAAATGACCCGGTCTCATGCAGACGTTGGTACACAGCCGCAAAGGTCGTTTGATTCGGGATACGGCGATTAGGGTATTGTTGTTGATAAACCCGCTGTGCAGCTCGCCCGTTGTGGTGCGCTACGTAGTACGCACCAACCATATCAGTGTACTCACTCCAAGTATATCGCTCCATTAGTAAACAGAGACAATGCACTACTACACTGGCGGACAGCAGTTGCCAACAACTGAAGAGCGTAATAAGCCCTCTAACAACTGAAGATCGTAGTACGGCCTCTAACAACTGAAGAGCGTAATACGGCCTCTAACGGTTTAAATAATCCTCATAGGAAAAAATGACAATAGGGAAAAATATTTGTTTTGATGTCCCCTACAATCTCCCAGAGTTTGTCGGTTTAAATACTTTTCACCCTGTATACTATCGACCATAATTACACCCTGAGTCGCGATAATCCTGACCTAAGGTCCCTAACCTCTAGGTGCAATAATACAGTGGTCGACTCATACGTCTTTAATCCAAATAATGCACACTTCCCAACCTGTCTTCAATTCTAATTGCACATTCTTATGATTAGAAACTCTAGCCCATTCGCAAATAATGACCTGACATGGATCATGTTGATCACTCGGCAACAGACTCACAAAAACAATAACAATGGCGTGTGACGAGGGCCTCCCGTCGGGTAGACCGCTCGCCTGGTGCAAGTCTTTCGATTTGACGTCACTTCGGCGACTTGCACGTCGATGGGGATGAAATGATGATGATTAGAACAGCATAACACCCAGCCCCTAAGCGGAGAAGATCTCAGACCCAGCCGGGAATCGAACCCGGGACCTTAGGATTGACATTCTGTCGCGCTGACCACTCAGCTACCGGGGACGGACAACAGACTCACAACAGTTCCACATCAACATCTTGATCCATATCGTGCAAACGACTGTGAAGCTCATGGCAATGGATACTCCACGGGGTTGCAATTTTTAGTGACTTTTCCCATTCCATTCACGAATGGAATGAAGGAAGAATGGCTTCTTATACGCGTCTGTATGCCATACATCGTCTAATCTTTAGAGATACCTAAGAGAGCGATACTTAGGGTCCTGTAATACACTATCCAAGTCACATTAATGTGTCCACCAAAAAGTCTGAACAGCCACCCTTTCCAGTGTATGCACTGCGGGTCATGCAGGGGGAGAGTCAGTGAGGTTCTCGAAGGTACTGACATTGAGGCTGCACCATGTCGACTCCAGTGCCATGGCCAGCTGTGCTACGTTCCTCAGTCAAGGATCCAAGGTCCGAACAGCCCTACCGAAGTGGTCTCACATATTCTCGACTACAGTAGAACCTCACTAATCCGACCTTGGATGGTCCGTCACTCCGGTTAGTCCGACCATGCTCAGCCTCGCGAGCCTGTGCCGACTTGTCACTGACTGGACGCCTGTCGGGCCGTTGTTGCGGTGTCTATCACTGTGCATATTGTTATACTGTACGTTATTGTGCAGTTTTATCCTTTGTTGGGATTAGAAAACGTCGTTGTTTGCTTTATTCCGTGTTCTCTACAGTACTTATTGCTGTAGATTCACCCGGATTTCACACAACGATGCATAAACGCTTTTGACATTGCACTTCAATAAATCGAGCAGAATACAATGGACGTTGTGTCGATAAAAAAATGGAGGGACACTGCAGCTAAATCTAGAATAACATCTGCTAATGCATAAGTATAATCATTTCTTAGTTTATACATACAGTAGTTTATTTCTTTGTAAAAAATTTCTTTTTTATATACAGTGCTATAAACATTTTTTAGTTTACAGTATATATCATTTATACGTTATTAAGTACAGTACAGTACTGTAACCTGTTTGTCGTTTTTCCTTTTAAAACCAATACATATTATAGTGTGTGTAGACGGTTTTTAGTTAATATATTGTTTAACACTGTGTAAAAAAACAAATTTTTATATTACTGTTGACGTCTTTTAGTTCTTAAATCGTTTAATTTTTTGTACTAAATGTCTTTTTATATTTTTTGCAATAAATATTAGATTTTTCGGATAATCCGACCTTTTTGTCGTTCCGACCATGGTCCCGGTCCCGAAGGTGACGGATTAGAGGGGTTCTACTGTCGGTTTAAATCCGGGGAGTTTGGTGGCCAGGGGAGTAAGCTTATCCTGGTGCTCTTAGGACCATGCAAGTACACAGCAACTTGTGGGAGACATTACAATGGCCTGCTGGTAGACGCCATCATGCCCAGGAGAAACACGCTGCGTGCAGGGATGGACATGGTCCCAAGGGTAGCTACATACATGTAATGATCCATTGTGCCTTCCAAAATGACAAGGACATTCAGAAATGACACGAAAACATTCCTCAGACCATAACAGTCCCACCTCAAGCCTGGACCCTTCGGAAGATGGCTGCAGAGTGTTTCCCATCTGTCTGATTGAGCATCAAAGTGATTCGTCTGAAAATGCCATATGTTGTCACTCAGTAGACGTCCGGTTGCAGTACCGGCGTGCAAATTCCAGCCTACATTGATGATCAACAGCAGGCAGCATGGATGCAGGAACCAAGCACCTGCTGCAGAGGCCCATGTGCAGCAATGTTCGCTGAACATGGGTTCAGGAGACATTGATGGTAACCCCTTGGTTCATCTGGGCGGTTATTTGTTCTACTGCTGCTGATCTATTTCTCCATTCACATCTTGCAGCCATTGTTCACCGCTATCGTCTTTGTCTATAGCCCATGGTGTACAACAGTCGTCTCGGCGCCGGTTTTGGACAACGGTGTTTTTTCCATCCACAGAATACTTTGACCACAACGGCAGTCAAACAGTTTACAAAGTTAGTCTTTTCGAAAATGATTCCACCCTTGGCCTAAAGGCCAATGACGCTGCTCTCGCAGACGTTAGATAAATCGCATTACAACGACTATACTATTTTCGCCCCCCCCCCCCTTTCCGCTGAAACGCACTATATATCCTCCAGTGCTAATGCTGCGACCTGCCATCTGTGACAGGTTATTGCACGTTGCCTTCGAATATAGGCGGTGGTCATATTGATGTGAATGGACCGTCTGTGTCCGAGGCAACTTAAATGAATCTACAGATAATGCCAGTATTGTTATTTCTTTATTCCACAGGGAAGGTCCGCATTTACTCTTCGGTCAGTGGTTCCCAACCTGGTAGTAATTGTCTCCTGACAGTGTAACGTCCCTTAGCAAAAGACATATTTTGTAGTAAAGAGAAAATATTGAGCATCGTATTCTGTTATTGTATGGAATTATGAATTTTTTATTATTATTATTTATTTTAGATAATATCTGTGTCGGCGAGTACTGAAACCGCACAGACGATAAATATCATACACAGATGAAAAACATCACTAGTATAAATAATACAGCATGAACATTAATTTCTTTGTCTTCTTCTTGGAGTTACGGGAGTAAGATAGCCTGTGTCGCAGTTGTTATGGTTAAGCGATGTACGCCATTACGACTTATTTTTAAAAAAGGTGTGTATTGTAGATAAGTTAACATATTTGAATGTTTTGAATAGAGTTATTTAATGAAACCTTGCATTATTATTTGTAGTAGCTTGCTTAAATTATTATCCCATCCTTTTAAGACATTTTCAGTTATTTAAATATTATCCGTGGTGCAGAGCCGCGCTACGAACGAACAAGCCGCTGCCGCGGCGCATTCAAACTGCACTAAAAGAAATCGATCATACCGCAAAGAAGCGGGAAGGTAATAGTGAAATAAAATCATCTCTTTCAGCTTCCGGACTTGCAGAGCAGAGCAGCAGATTTTATGATGTGTTTTGCAGGTTGATGCGGGCTGCTGATAATATACTGCTAACAGTACAAAAGAGATAATTTACCTTCGTAACATAATAGGAATTTTGTTGTGCTTAGTTCTGGTCTGGCAAACCTTATAGTGAAAACGTATTTTTCTCCGACAATAGTCTCATGTTCTTGTGCTAGTCGTGGTAATTATTGGTGTTTTACGCTTAACAAAAATCCACTGCAAAATGTTGAGCAATCTTTGAGAACTGTAACATCAGTATTTCATAACAAAGTAATTTTCATTCTCAATAACTATAAAGTAGGGAAGATATGTTGATTTTTTATAGTGAGTTACAGTAACCAAAAATGTTCCTTTAATAGAAAGCCAGATACAGAACAATAAGAACCCAATATATTCTGTTTTGTTGAAAATTAATGATTATAAAGAAATTCTTGGCACAGCATTACTAAAAGGTATTTCGCGGCTCTTTTCGTATATGCGTTATTACGCGAGCAATAACAAAAACAAAACTAAAATAAATAGAAAAGAGTATATATATATATATTTACGACCAAAAAACGTGAAATTGGCGCCCAACGTGGGGCCCGAATTTGCAGTGGCCACGAAAATTAGAATATTTTATGTAGTTTCTTTCAGTGTTTTTTGTTATATATATGTATGTATATAGTGATAAATGTATGTATGTGTATCATGATTAATGCTATGTATTAATGAATGTACAAAAATTTTTCATGAAAAACCGCACCACTGCAAGCAAGTTAGAGGAAACGATCCTGATAGTACTGAGAAACTGTAACGACTACATAATCCGGGGGCAGCCGAACCCCGAGATCAGATAAATAAAAGGTAAGACTACAGTGTAGTTGTCGTGTTTGTAGAAGCTTAACTCCAGTGAAGTGATCTCATATCGCTAGTGGTGTGTAGTTTGATGTTAGTGTTTATGACAGGACAAAGTTGATTGTAGATAGTAATTTTTAGTGTGCAGTGTATTGTGGATAGACTAACATATTTTATGTGCAAGTGAAAAAACTGTCAGGTCTTGTGTTCGAGTAGGTAATTTATGAATATGGTTAAATTGCGTAGTCAACGTCCGAGCAATATGGATACTGAGGAACAGCCATTAGTTAGTGCAGGAAATGTAGAAACGGGTGCATTAAGCAGTACAAGTACTCTCTTTGAGGATATACCATGCGAAAATGTGGGGGCAGGGGCACAGGAAGTGGTGCCACCGCCCACCAGTGCTCAAGGAGAGGTAGATATAGAAATAGCACCACCTCCAGAAAAGCAAGAACCAGAGAGTGGTAATCTGCCTGGTGGGTATTCACTTCAGGCGATATTAGAGCGCGTGCTGGATTACCAGGCAAAATTTGCGCAACAGCAAGCTGAGCGAGATCGCCAGCAAGCTGAGCGAGATCGCCAGCAAGCTGAAAAAGATCGCCAGCAAGCTGAGCGGGACCAGCAACTTGTGCAATCGTTAAAAAGTATGAAAAAAGAGATTGCCTGTATGAAACAGAATTATGAGTCGATACCTAAGGCCGTGCAGGAGTTGACTGAACAGGTCAACAACCTGCAAGTAGCAAACACTAACATGGTAGATGAAATAGGTGTCTTAGCCAACCGATTAGAAACGCTAGAAGTAGATTCCACACAGCTTGTAGAGCAGAAGTGGAACGAACAAGCAACTAAAATCGAAACTGAATTCAACTCATGGCTAGAAGTGAAGGAGAGTGAGATCGACAAAAATATTAATTCTAAGGTACAAGCAGCTATGGCAGATAGAGATTCCGACTCGTTCAGTACCGCAATAAATGGTCAGGTACAGAACGACGTGCAAACCATCAAACAAATACTCAGTGAGGATATTCCGCAGTGGCAAGTGAATATTAACAAACGGATATCCGACTTGGAAAAGGGTTTAACACAAAGTAGCAAACATCTTGAACATGAAACTATGTCGCCAACAGCCAATGTTTTTGGCAACGCACAAACTTATACGCGACGCAACAATGGTGAATCTTTACGCGATAATACGAAGAGCTGTAGCTTCGGTTCGGAGCACACAGCCAGTGTCCCAGGAACAAACCAGTACAGTCCAAAAATATTAGTTGAAGAAAGTTTGATAAAAAATAGGCAGTTTCAAACGTTTACTACTGAACGGAAGTCAGTACACCCAGTAGTATTCATAAAAAGCTTTAAAAATATCTTGCCTAGTGTGTGGAACGAAGCACTGAAAATTCAGTACGTAATGTCATACATTCAGGGTGATGCAGCGTTGTGGGCTACGGAAGTAGCAGACAGCTGCATGACATATGAACAGTTCGAAAGGGCGTTTTTGTCGAAATACTGGTCGCCTTGTATACAAGAGCGGCTAAGAAAAGAAGTATACAATCCCGAACCGTACTCACCCCGTCTTGGGAATCTGAGACGGTATTTCGAGAAGTACATAAACAAAACGCGTTACTGGGACGAGCCTATCTCACCAAGAGACATAATAAGACTCCTAAAATCACATTTACCCCTTCATATCAAAGAGAAATTAATACACGTACCAGAAAGCGACACGGAACATTTCCTGTCTGTTCTAGATTCAATAGACGTAATCCAGGAAGACGCAAAAGCAGCGTGTGATCACTCGCGGAATAATGGATCAGGGTGTAAACATGACAGAAATAATAGTGCACAAAACCACAACCATGGAAATGGTGGGGGTGGTAACAAGCGGCAAGAGCATTCGCAAAATTGTAATAATGGTAGAAGTCAGAACGGGTATGGGCAGCCGTCCCATAACAAAAAGCGTCGATTTGACGACCGGTACGATTCCGGATTGCCAGGGACCAACCGCTGGAAAAATGCGCGAGGTCAGTGGCATAGCAATTACAATGACGGTAATCGTGATTGGAATCAGAATCAGCGACGAAGCCCAGAGCGGCAGGGTAATGACCGGTACGATAACAACAGACCACCACTGCAGAACGCGCCTATTGCGCAGTCGTGGCGGCCCACAAACCAAAGCGTAAACATAGTAGAGGTCGCGGATAATAGCCGTCCAAGTACCTCGCAAGCAAGCCATCCGACAAACTAGAATCGGCCTCGATATGCTCTCCATCGCTGGCCGAGGGGTGGAGTGAGAGCAATACGAATAACAATAGTATCCCTGGAATACATATGCTGCGATACAACGACGGTATCAGTATGGATAAAGATCTACTGACCGAACCGCATGAATGTAAGAAAGATAGCAACGAAAATGTGCAAGCCATAATAGAAGCGAAAATCAATGATGTTGCAGTGAATATAATCATTGACACAGGTGCCTCAGTGAGTGTAATGAGTACAGGGTTGTTTAAAGCGCTAGGGAAGGGACGTAGTATACCGACTTTCCCGGTTAATAATTGCAAGGTGTCTGGAGCTATAAGTGCACAGAGCCAGTTAGTTAAGTACCAGGTGCAGGTGGAGATTTGTAAGGAGGGCGAAGCCATAGTGAGCTCGTTTCTCATTGTTAAAGGGTTAAAGGTGGCCTGCATTCTGGGAGTAGATTTTCTCCGTGAGAGGGACGCAGTGATCGACCTCTCCTCGGGAAAACTAAGTATAGTTAATAAAGGTAGGAGGATTGAGTTGTCTATGATGAAATCGAAGGAGGAACTTGTGTCATGTTGCAATCGAATTAATATCAAAAGTAGGAACCCCTGGGTACTACACTTTAATGATTATTCACCTGTGACGGATCTCTATTATCCGAATATAGGAAATAGAAATTGTGAACCAAATGTTGATGAATTTCGAACCAAAGTACAGGAATCTGAAAGTTTAAGCAACATACAAAAGCAACAGTTGACGCAGCTGTTTTCGGAATATACCATGGTATTTACCGACCGACCAGGAGTAGTCAAAGGGTACCACTATCACATAGAGGTGATGCCTCACAAAACATACTGTCGCGCATCTTACTCCATCCCTTGGTCGAGGAGGGAGGTAGTGGCTAAAGAGATTAGGAAGATGTTAGAATGGGATATCATTGAGCTCTCTCTCTCTCCATATAGTAGTCCTCTTGTAGCAGTGGCGAAAGCCAACGGAAAAATCCGGCTAGTGTTAGATGCACGGGATATCAATAAAATCATTATACCCGTCAGAACTCGCCCAGAATATTTAGATGAGCAGATACAAAAATTCCACGGAGTGCAGTACTTGACCTCGGTTGATCTTAAAAGTTCGTACTGGCAAATCCCACTTACGCCAGAATCAAGGAAGTACACAGCCTTTATATTCGGAGGGCGAAGTTACCAATTCAAGGTACTTCCCTTCGGATTGAATGTAAGTGCTGGAGTATTTATTACGGCTCTAGACACGGTACTGGGTCCAGATTTGTTAGAAAAAATAACAGTATATGTTGATGACCTTGTAATCGCTACTGCTACTTGGGACGAACATATGGAATTGCTGCATAGAGTATTAGAGAAATTTAAGCAAGCAGGTGTGACAGCAAATTTAGAAAAGTCAAAATTCGGACGCAATAAAATTAAATTCCTAGGACACCTTATCACGCCGCTTGGTATCAGCCCAGACAACAAAAAACTAGAGGCGATCCGAGAATTTCCAAGCCCCCGAACTAAGAGGCAATTGAAAGCATTCATTGGACTTACGTCTTTTTTCAGAAGGTTCGTACCTAATCAGTTGTTAAATGACGCGTCATTGTTAAATCTACTGCGAAAAAATGTGCAGTGGGTTTGGACTGACAAATGTCAGCAAGCTTTCGAAGCAATTAAAACAGCCCTGCTGAATGCAAATATTTTGCAGCACCCGGACCTATCAAAAAATTTTTGCCTTGCGACGGACTCGTGTTCCTATGGCTTGGGAGCGTGCCTGTTCCAGTGGCAGGAAGGCAACGACCCGGCAGCAATAAAGATTATCGGCTTTGCCAGTAGGACTTTAACTAGCTGCGAGAGAGCCTACTCGGCAACGGAACTGGAAGCGCTCGCCGTAGTCTGGGCTGTAAAAAAGTTTAATTACTACCTATATGGGAAGGAGATTAAAGTGTATAGTGACCACCAGGCGTTAAGTTTTTTGATGTCATGCAAGCTATTCCATACCCGACTAAGGAGATGGATGCTTACATTACAAGAATACCGAATAAAGATTATGTACATAAAGGACAAGATAACATAGTAGCGGATGCTTTGTCGCGACTGCCGGTAGGATTACCGGAGTTAGCCGAGATGCTAGAACAATCCGCCGAATATAAAGTGCTTTTAGTACGAGACAATGCTTACAGGAAGGATTTTCTATATACATGTCAAAATATGTCTGAACTACAGAGGTCAGATCCGATGTGGGCAAAAATCATTAACAATATTGAAAATGGTGTCAACAATAGAGACGAGCAAGGTTTTAAAATTGTGGACAATATTTTGTATTATAAACTTAGCACGAAAGAAGACGGCTGGGCAGTATGCATACCTAACCAGTCTGTCAAAGTCATAATATGGCACACGCACTTGGCATGGGGCCATGCAGGAATCGGGAAGTGTGCAGAAATCATGGCGAGATACTGCCACTTTCCCCGAATGAAACACCAAATTCAGGTAACAGTTAAGACTTGTACTGTATGCCAGAAAGCAAAACATTATAATAGGTCCACCAAATTTGAACTTCATCCCATAGTTCCACTCCGGCCGCTCCAATTAGTATCTGTGGATGTAGCAGGTCCCTACCCCATGGCCAGAGGAGGTATGAAATATATACTGGCCATGTACGATATTTTTTCCAAATACTTGGCAATTTATTGTATAAAATCAGCTACTGCCAAAACCATAGTCAGACGGATCAATCAAGAATACTTGCCTCAAGTGGGGAAACCTGAAGCCATAACGACTGACAATGCCACTTATTTCACGGGTCACACTTGGAAAAATTACCTAATGGAACAAGGTATACAGCATATTCTAGTATCCCGGTTCCATCCAGAAGCAAGTTTAGTCGAAAGAACGTTCAGAGAATTGAATAAGTTCCTTAGAATTTACAAAGGGAACCGACACACCAGATGGCCTGAGTTGGTACCTAAATTTGTAGAAATCCACAATTTAACACCCCACTCAAGTACAGGATACCCACCAGTAGAGATATTGAAAGGGGTTAATGAGACACAGAATGAATGGCTCACGCCTTTACCGAGACTACCAGCCAGGGTAGAAACAAGAGAGGAAAAGAGAAAAAAGATATGGGACAAACTAACCAGCTGTGCTGCAAAGAGAAAAAAGAAGTACGACCGAGGTGTAACTAACAAACAGAAATACAGTGTAGGGGACATGGTGCTTATTCGTAACCACACCAAATCCTCAGCCACCCTAAAGCGAAATAGTAAGTGGCAAATGGTATATTCAGGGCCCTTTGAAGTAATAAAGGTGCCACACGAATGTAGCTATTTGTTAGCACATCCCCAGACGGGGAAAATAAAAGGACTGTATCCACGTAAAGATGTAAAGTTATTCATTCAGTGACATGTCTGATGTAAATAGTAGTGGTAAGAAGATTTCAATTGTGTTTTAGAGTATAAGTATGTTAGTTTTAAGAAAGAATTTATGTATAGTTACAATTTTGAGGAAGTAGAATCAGTAAACTGAGCAATAATATGCAAATGGAAGACTTTGTTTACAGACAGTTAGTGTCATTAAAATACTACATGCTCTTCAAGCAATGAATAATCTTTTGTTGATAAAATAATGATTAATTTCTTGAATCATTTTGTAGTAAGTAAGTACAATTAATGCTGAAATCTCATATAAATATGTAGCAGATGTAATTGTGTTAGAGTTAAGGAACCCTGAGAGAGAGTCTATACTAGCCAAAAATTGACTTTGTAGTACGAAATAATTATGTGGTGTAATGTTTACTGCCAATAGTGATCTGAGAACGACACTGGAGCAGAATCCAATAAAAAACAAAACCGTTCCGTGTAACCTATGCTTTGTATGTATTAATGCTTCAATTGAAGCCTGTGTACTTGGTACACGTTCTTGAATATTAATTACGCGGTACGCGAATCAAGTTACGCGGAAACTACACTGTAGTCCTGTAGGACGGACCGTTAGAAATAATACTAGTACTAAATGAAGTATTTATTGAACAATATGCCCAAGTCAAGCCGTCATGCACATGGTAAAATCTGTTTGCTAGATGGGTGATAACCTGGCAAGCTACACTAAAAGAGGAAAAGAAAGCTATGTACAAAAAAATCACACACCTTTAAATAATAACAAAAAAAGCAATATATGCCTAGTAATAGTATTAAAAGTGTGTAATGAGAAGGTAACACAATGGACTCAATGTAGATGAGAGTGATTATGCTAAGAACAGTTGTTATGCATTAAAAATAAACTGTGTGCACAAACAATCTAGGAAAGGACGGAATATTGTGTGTAGTAGGGACAGAAAATGACTGTTGTATCTGCACCAATATAGACGTCGGTATAAGTTAAGTGTTGAGTGACTAACTGTCATAGTGCAGTGCTCAACGAACAGTACACTGTGAGTAAAAACGGTAGTTAGTGATCCGTTCGGAGTCGATTCAAACAAACATCGCTCGACGGAGACATTTAGAATGTGTGTAACGAAATATTTTCGCGTGTTGAAAGACGCTCTGGCAGTGTATCAACCGTGAGAACAAGTGAAAGTGTGTAGTACAATGTGCGTGTGACGAACCCTGAATACCAGTGTCACAATGCCACAAGAAACCTGTTATCACGCCAAAACATCCTGTGGATACCAGCGAAGCGACGGCGTAATGAACAATAAACGCTTTTAACCAAAGTGCATTTTCTTCCACAGCTAATAAGTTGTCACCTTAAAGACAGTACACCGTTGTGGAATATTTGTTTCATGCGTTACGACGGGGAGCCACGCGGAGAAGCAGAGACGGGTGACGTGCCGCCAGCCAGCCGGTCGCAGGAAACCACTGCAACACGCCGACATTGGTGAATGGTTCGGCGCGGTTCGCGACTGCTCGGGCGCCACCGCAGCACGCCGTCGATGTTGCTGCTAGCAGGTCGTCGACCTCAGCGGTCGTTGGCACGCCGCGCTCCAGACGACGCTACGCAACAATTGCTTCGCGCCGCCCGCTCCGTACGACATTGTTAACGTTCAACTGAACATTACCAACTACGTTGTTCATGTACTAATATGAAAATGATTTATTGAACACGAAATTACGTGACAAACATTTTTTTTTGCTGAGTATAACTCAAAACATTCACTAGTTCGATGATATATGTCATATGTTTTCGTCATATTAGTGAAACAAACTGACACGAATGCCATATAACGGTAGAACATTTGTCGTGAGTAAGTGTAGAGACAATCCATTACATTGCTATAGAACTGTTTAATGATTGACCTTAATTGTGACACAGAACACAAATGTGAAAAAGTGTAGAAGGTACATTTTTAATAGAGAGACTAAAAGGTTTGACATAAATAATCATTGTTATCTGTGAACATTGGATAAAGTCCACCCTTGTTTGATGAACAAAACCGTGTGTTAAGACAAACCAGGCGAGATGACCATGGCTCCGGTGCAGTTTTCCCAGGTTTTCTGATCGCACGTAGCCCAAATGGGGGAGCCAGAAAACTGTAATGACCCTGGGACTAGGTTTACGGTCACCTCGCAAAGTGTGAAAAAACTATAAGAAGTGTAATTAAAACTATAATGTAAAAGAGCAAAGAAGTGAACAGTGAATATTCCAAACAAGGTGATAGACAATGACAAAACGGACGTTAGTGGTAGCGTATTGCCGAACATTCTTAACGTTAGTCAATTTGCTACACATAAAACTACAATTTACCTGTCAGGAGGCAATTACTACCAGGTTGGGAACCACTGACCTATATATCCTCCAGTGCTAATGCTGCGACCTGCCATCTGTGACAGGTTATTGCACGTTGCCTTCGAATATAGGCGGTGGTCATATTGATGTGAATGGACCGTCTGTGTCCGAGGCAACTTAAATGAATCTACAGATAATGCCAGTATTGTTATTTCTTTATTCCACAGGGAAGGTCCGCATTTACTCTTCGGTCAGTGGTTCCCAACCTGGTAGTAATTGCCTCCTGACAGGTAAATTGTAGTTTTATGTGTAGCAAAGACAAAGGGATTCCAGTTTACATCTTTCATGAAAGTAAATTATTTTTTGAAGAGCATCAGTATTACCACTCTTCCGTAAGACTGTAATACTGATAATAATAATTACCAATAAAAAAAGCACTCCGTCGCCAGACCACGAGTGGCCTACCGTGACCATCCGACCGCCGTGTCATCCTCAGCGGAGGATGCTGATAGGAGGAGCGTGGGGTCAGCACACCGCTCTCCCGGTCTTAAGATGGTATTCTTGACCGCAGCCGCTACTATTCGGTCGAGTACCTCCTCAACTGGCATCACGAGGCTAATTGCACCCCGAAAAATGGCAACAGAGGAGGCCGGCCTGGATGGTCACCCATCCAAGTGCCGACCACGCCCGACAACGCTTAACTTTGGTGATCTCACGAGAACCGGAGTATACACTGCGACAAGGCCGTTGCCCAAGAATTACCAATAAATAAATTTTTTTCAGGTAGTAGCTTTACACGATCCTGTGTGGTGCCTGTTCGTCACATAGTTCACCCACTACAGTCGCATAATTTGTAAATGCATTTATGAAAGGAAACTGACACATACGTATCTGGTATGTCGAAGTATTTCATGAAAACATATTCCCCGAGTTAAAGTTAGTTTCCACAACTGACGAAATTGCTTCTTTATTCACTTCGTGAGATACAAACTAACTAATTGACAACACAACACAACAGTAACCATATAATGGCCACTATATTGCTGAAGGGCTTACACAGTGTTATTGTTAGTAGTAGTAGTAGTAACAGAAGTAGTAGTAGTACAATAATAAAATTATCATTGTCAATATTGTTAGTAACAGTCTTCAGCCACATACATAGGAAGCCTCAAGTCTTACAATTCCTGCCAGTCCAGAAGTGAGGAGTCCCACAATAAAATGATTTACAAACCAAGAAGCTTATGTGTAGCGCATAACTTTTAATTTTCTTCGTTTCAAATTATGGTGCAGCGTGTGATAAGGAGAACAGTGTTGCAGAGATAATATATTTTGTGTCAAGTAGCTGCCCCTAATATGGGTAGTTCGCTCTGTTATCTGAGTGGTAGTTTTAGGTATCTCGCAGTGAACTGGAAATTTCTTCACTATTCAATAGAAACACCAACTAAAATCTTATTACGCTCAGGGGTAACGGGCTCTGAAAAGTTGGAAAAAATTTAACCTCGAAGAAGAGCCGAAAGCGTTTCCATTGATAATGTACACATAAGGCTTTTTAGATGGCATGACTGCTATGTATCGACCCGACAGTGAGACCATAGCGTGTTAAATGCCACCAAGCTTTTGTAGTTAATTGTCAGTGCTGTCTACGACAGTATTAACACTATGAACTTACAACCTTGCTACCTGTTACATCGCGGCTGAGCTCGCCTACCGGTAAAATGAAATGAAATGTGTGCATTGCTTCATTGGACGGGAAACCTTAGGTTAGTTAGGTTTAAGTAGTTTTAGGGGACTGATGACCTCAGGTGTTAAGTTCGATAGTGCTCAGAGCCATTTAAACCATTTGAACAACTCTCTCTTCTAACCACAAATCTCCGTATATAAAATTTACTAGCGAGTAAAAACTTACCGGCATGCAGTCAGCTAAGTTCGAATAGCTTAGCGCCCACTGCTTCGTTCGCGTAGTCTGTACGGCTTGCTGAGATCTTTCGAATTTTTATATTCTTCAAAAATTGCAACACCTTCTAAACTTTTGCACGCTAATTGAGGTGATATAAGCATGGTCTTTTTCGAATGTATTTCTGACCAATAGACGATTCTGGCAGCAAGAGTCCAAAGTTCTTATTAATCGTGTCTTTTGCATACTTGTGGAGGTATTTCCTTAGAAAATGTCGTCCCCTAATAAATATTTCTGTATATGTAACCGAGAAGTGAAATAGCAATTTTCAAAAATTTTGCCTTCAATTTTTTAATGTAACGAAATATTTTCTTAAAAAATTTAATCCCCTATTGCACTTCCTTAGGGGTGGAATTTCCAGAAACTCTCAAACACGAATTTTTCTATTTTTAACCGAGATGTCAAATACTAGTTGTCATAGATGTAGCCTTAAAAATCCTTCACTAGTTCCTTAGTAATTGTTTTCAAGACAACTCTCTCCCTCTATCTTACTCCGTTAGTGGCTGAATTCGCACAAGTACTGAAACACATTTTTTATTTTCTAGCTGAGAAACCAAATGCCAGTTTTCGGAGTTCTAGCTTCGAAATTCCCTTAATAGCGACATACTTTAAAAAACCCTTCTATCCCATATTTCACCTCCTTAGGAATGGAATTTCAATCCCTTCCTCAACGACGCGTACAGTGCAAGATCCACACTCTCTCCAAACTTCAAGTTTATATTCTTAACTGTTTGAGCTAGGCGATGATGAGTCAATGAATCAGTCTGACCCTATTCAATCCCCTTAGGAGTTCAATTTTCAAAAACAGCGAAACACATATTGTTTCATCTCTAACCAAGAAGACAAAAATCAATTTCGAAAGGTTTAGCCTATTTAAAAATGCTTTCACGATGAAATATTTTTATAAAACGTTTCACCTCCCATTACACCCGCTTAGCGGTTTAATTTCCAAAAGCACTGAAATGAATGTGTTTTATTTCTAACAGAGAAGCCAAATACAAATTATTTTAGATTTAGCTTCGAAAAGACTTCGATAATGAAATATTTCCATAAAAACTTTTAAGCTCCCTTTCATCCCCATAGGGGTTGAATTTCCAAAAACAGAGGAAAACTTACTTTTTTATTTCTAACTGTGAACCTAAATTTCAATATTTTTAGAGTAAGCTTTAAAAATGCTTTCATAATAAAATATTTTCATAGAAAACAAGTAATTTTTAAAGCTGCAGCTATAAACCCTGGTATTTGACTTCGCCCTTATAAATACAAAAATACGAGTTTCGGTGTTTTTTATTTATAACGGAGAAGTAAAATACCAGTGTTGATAGTTGCAGCTATAAAAATTACTAGTTTTTAAATAATGATATTTTTTGAAAACATTTCATCTACTATTTCACAGTTACATGGTTAAATTGCCAAAAATACCGAAACACATATTTCTTGATTACTGACCGAGAAACCAAATAACAGTTTTCGTAGGTCTAGCTTCAAAATTGCCTTAATAGCGACATTTTTCAAAAAAAAGCTTTCATACCCTATTTAACCCTATTAGGGTTGTAAAACCGAAAAAAAACCGTCACAAACGACGCCTACAGTATAAGATTAACAACTTCTCGTAATTTCAAGTTTCTGTCAGCCGTTTGAGCTGGGCAATGATAAGTCGGTCACAACACTGCCTTTTATATATAGAGAGACTATTCTACTTTTCTTTTTAAACCGGTAATGTAAGGCTTGTCTTTTGGTAAGTCACAAATATGTAGAAAGTCTGTTCAGAAATCATTCGTTAAAATCAAAACAATCTCTTTCTCGCAGTGAAACTAAACTGACGATCGCTGAGGCGTTCACGTGCAAGGGCAACACTATGCGTCACGTTTAAACTTAGGTTACCTAGTTTTAGAGATGTCTGGCGGAGTTCCGGTCTGAAGCAAATGATAATTCTTAAGATTTCGCTCCAAAAATATGTTCACAAACTCACTAGCAAGAAGGTTCCATGCATGTCGGATATTCGGTAGCTTCGTAAGGTAATGCATTTTCTCGCCATTTCCCGTATATTGTCTTATAAATTTTATGTCGCAAACGAAATTAAAATGGAAATATAATACAACTCTTCTAGAAGACACTGACGTCAGCTTCGTCTTTGTACATCGAATAGTTGACGACTTTGAGCGAGATGAATGTGTGTGTGTGTGTGTGTGTGTGTGTGTGTGTGTGTGTGTGTGCGGGCGCTCGTGTGCTTCCCGTGCGGAACGTGGCATTTTAGCTCCGCGCACCCTCGTATTCTGCCGAAATGTCAACCCGAAAGTAATTTTGAACATTCTAGAGGCCACAACTACTGTGCACCGCACAGTAGACATTTTCAAAAGCAAATATATTTGTTTAAATTTTGTGGTGGGGTCCTCCTGACAATCGTGAAAGATGTACATGCAATTAATTTCAATTTTTCAGTGTAAGAAGTGTGTGAACAATTCAGCCTTCACTCCTCAAAGACCGAAGTTAGCACGTCAAATTACCAACGGCGCAGGGTCAAACGCATACTACTACACATGGTAAAATCACTAAAACCTTCAAAAGAATAGTTAACGAAATTCTGTCAATTTTAAGTTACATTAGTATGACGTACACGGTAAATATTATTATTTTTTAATCACTCCAATTCAATAAACCACAAATTGTATAGTAGTTTTATACATTGCGTAAATAGTGTTATACAGTTTTGAATAAGAAAATTGCTCTAGAATACTGTATTTGCGAGGTGAGATTGTACAAAATATCCTCACTTAGGGCCCGCACCACAGGTTCATCCTAGGCGTCTATAGATCCTTTTTGCAACTGAGCCACAGATGGTTACGTACTGAACGGACCGAACTGGAACCATTTATCACAATAACAATGGCTCTGCGGTGCAAGGAATTTTCATTTCGTGTCTTACCGCAACGTACACTTCTCCTGGCACAATTTACATTCCCTACCTATAATATACACGATTCCTTATAGCCTAGAGTAAGGCAGAATCCTATACAACTACTGCTACGATAAGTATCACGACAGCTATTGCCTATTGACAAGACTATATATCAGTTTTAGAAGAATCTAAACATATACAAGTGTGCCAAAACATTACACCTCACGTCATATTTGCATAATTTTAGGGCTGGCGATTTACCTTTCTGGAGATCATTGACTGATTCTTCCGTCTCTTCTAGATTGAACCACTTTGTAATTACACTCCTGGAAATGGAAAAAAGAACACATTGACACCGGTGTGTCAGTCCCACCATACTTGCTCCGGACACTGCGAGAGGGCTGTACAAGCAATGATCACACGCACGGCACAGCGGACAGACCAGGAACCGCGGTGTTGGCCGTCGAATGGCGCTAGCTGCGCAGCATTTGTGCACCGCCGCCGTCAGTGTCAGCCAGTTTGCCGTGGCATACGGAGCTCCATCGCAGTCTTTAACACTGGTAGCATGCCGCGACAGCGTGGACGTGAACCGTATGTGCAGTTGACGGACTTTGAGCGAGGGCGTATAGTGGGCATGCGGGAGGCCGGGTGGACGTACCGCCGAATTGCTCAACACGCAACACGTGGGGCGTAAGGTCTCCACAGTACCTCGATGTTGTCGCCAGTGGTCGGCGGAAGGTGCACGTGCCCGTCGACCTGGGACCGGACCGCAGCGACGCACGGATGCACGCCAAGACCGTAGGATCCTACGCAGTGCCGTAGGGGACCGCACCGCCACTTCCCAGCAAATTAGGGACACTGTTGCTCCTGGGCTATCGGCGAGGACCATTCGCAACCGTCTCCATGAAGCTGGGCTACGGTCCCGCACACCGTTAGGCCGTCTTCCGCTCACGCCCCAACATCGTGCAGCCCGCCTCCAGTGGTGTCGCGACAGGCGTGAATGGAGGGACGAATGGAGACGTGTCGTCTTCAGCGATGAGAGTCGCTTCTGCCTTGGTGCCAATGATGGTCGTATGCATGTTTGGCGCCGTGCAGGTGAGCGCCACAATCAGGACTGCATACGACCGAGGCACACAGGGCCAACACCCGGCATCATGGTGTGGGGAGCGATCTCCTACACTGACCGTACACCACTGGTGATCGTCGAGGGGACACTGAATAGTGCACGGTACATCCAAACCGTCATCGAACCCATCGTTCTACCATTCCTAGACCGGCAAGGGAACTTGCTGTTCCAACAGGACAATGCACGTCCGCATGTATCCCGTGCCACCCAACGTGCTCTAGAAGGTGTAAGTCAACTACCCTGGCCAGCAAGATCTCCGGATCTGTCCCCCATTGAGCATGTTTGGGACTGGATGAAGCGTCGTCTCACGCGGTCTGCACGTCCAGCACGAACGCTGGTCCAACTGAGGCGCCAGGTGGAAATGGCATGGCAAGCCGTTCCACAGGACTACATCCAGCATCTCTACGATCGTCTCCATGGGAGAATAGCAGCCTGCATTGCTGCGAAAGGTGGATATACACTGTACTAGTGCCGACATTGTGCATGCTCTGTTGCCTGTGTCTATGTGCCTGTGGTTCTGTCAGTGTGATCATGTGATGTATCTGACCCCAGGAATGTGTCAATAAAGTTTCCCCTTCCTGGGACAATGAATTCACGGTGTTCTTATTTCAATTTCCAGGAGTGTATAAATGAAAAGCGCAATATTTTGTATATCGAATAGTATTAATTTATTTTGTTAACCATTTTTCTATTTACAAAGCCATCATCAGACTTCATAGTCTGTAAACTGAAAGCCGGTTAACAAAATAAATTCATAGCGCAATACAGATATAATGAAGTGCTTTTCATTTATAATTTCTGGCAAACACTATGTAATTAATGTCACTTTCTGTAGCAAGCGACAGGCGCACTAATAAAAGACCTGCCTGGCCTTCCAAGTAATCGATAATCAATTTCCTATCCGTCCATCAACATTCAGGTATTCTATGGTAAGGTAGAATCGCGTAACTCAGATTCAGAGATGGTTCCATCCACAAGCACAGATCCGATATCTTTCCCCATCCTAGGTTAGTCAGACGTTGAGCTCCGAAAATGCCTGAAGTTATCAGTACAGAGTAATGTCAATGGGCGATCTTGTAAGATTCCTTTCGCGGCATCTGTTGCCTAGTGTCATAGTGTTCTTAAACAGAAATTTAGTATAAGCCTCCTTCTGTATCTGGTCATCGCAGCGTTGCAAGATTTATTAATGCTATTGCCTTATTCGTTGAGAATCATACCGTGTTGTTATAATTGAAGTACAGCTACCCACAGACGTCCATTGTGGGCAGTAATTATCGTATGTCGATGAAACTTGATAGATATGCTGGAGCATCATTACAGAACCGATTGACGCTGGAAAATAATTAGTTCCAGTTTTGGCCACTAGGTGAAAATCTGGCTCTGTGAATGCAAGACAGACGTATAGAAATGTAGAGCATTAGGAAGGAGACGTGGAACGAAAAGGTCAAACAACTGAGAAAAGCATAATATGATTTTGTTAATTACTGCCAGTAACATAACATATTCAGTATGAGCTCCGGAGACATCGACGAGGTTCTGCATGTTTAGAACGAAGTGCTCTACAGTGGCTCACAGGAAATTCGCTGTAACATGAGGTACATGATCTTGTATGCTGGCGCTTAGAAGAGGTAGAAACTCATCCTGTAAATGTGTCCTTCTAGACATCTCCAGAGCCCAAATTCACTACTATTCTGATCAAGTGATCTTGCAGGTCATGCGTCTGGAAAACCTCTCAAAGTGTTCAAATGTGTGTGAATTTCTAAGGGACCAAACTGCTGAGGTCATCGGTCCCTTGGCTTACACACTACTTAAACCAACTTAAATACACCCAAGCCCGAGGGAGGACTCGAACCTCCGACGGCAGGGGAAAACTTCTGAGGATAACATGTTCGTGGAATGTTGATTTAAGCTGGACTCTCACTGGTCGGAAGAAATGAGTTTTGCCCCATCTAGTATGAAAACAGTGGTGCGCTGCTCTGCGCTCTGCCAAAGCAGGAATCACCTGTTGTACAAGGTGGTTTCGAGAACGTGCTGACATCGCGGTACGCCAGACAGGCCACCTTCAAAGAAGAACGGACCGAGATTCAGGGTGGTTGTCATTCCACGCCACACATGTAGTGGAATGGCCCTTCCCCCCTAACACGCTGTTTAATAACACCCCAAATTCGGCCGTTCTATGTATTCACTGCACCCAGTATGTGCCATGCGCCCGTGTTTAATTTTGCGTGATACCAGCGGACGTGGAATTCCTCTGGCCGCAAGAGCGCATGGAGCGTTACTGTTGCCGGTAGCGTGCAGGTCGGAGGAGAAGGTACTTACGAGCTGCGGCGACCTCAAGAAAAGGAGAGTGTGACACCCACGGCGAAGAGCGGAAGTGAGGCGGCGTGTTGTCGTGGCCAAGCGACTGTCGTGGCCCGTTGGCAAGAGTGGTAGCTTTGCTCACTACGGGTTTGGAGGGGGGGGGGGGGGGGGGAGGGAAGAGTGCTGGTCGCAGCCGTGAACATTGCTCGTTAAAAGCTACTACTGTAGGACGCACTGTATTCGGCGTGTCCTCTGCTATTGAAGTTGCAAGCAGTTTGTGTCCATTGTGGTACCGGGTTTGCGTCCGGTATGACCTTTGCAAATACTGGACGCTGTGGCATCTGCTGGATGATACTCTGGGTTGCCGACTACGAGTAATCTTCGTTACATCCTACTCTCGGCGCTCTCTAAGCATGTTGTTGTTGTTGTGGTCTTCAGTCCTGAGACTGGTTTGATGCAGCTCTCCATGCTACCCTATCCTGTGCAAGCTTCTTTATCTCCCAGTACTTACTGCAACCCACATCCTTCTGAATCTGCTTAGTGTATTCATCTCTTGGTCTCCCTCTACGATTTTTACCCTCCACGCTGCCCCCCCCCCTCCCCAATGCTAAATTTGTGATCCCTTGATGCCTCAGAACATGTCCTACTAACCGGTCCCTTCTTTTTTTCAAGTTGTGCTACATACTCCTCTTCTCCCCAGTTCTATTCAATACTTCATCATTAGTTATGTGATCTACCCATCTAATCTTCAGCATTCTTCTGTAGCACCACATTTCGAAAGCTTCTATTCTCTTCTTGTCCAAACTATTTATCGTCCATGTTTCACTTCCATACATGGCTACACTCCATACAAATACTTTCAGAAACGACTTTCTAAGGTGTCAGGCAAATACAACACCTTCCATGAAAACCCTGTCATGATAAGCAAATCCAGTAGTATGTCACATAGCTCCGAATAAATCGTGACATTAAAGTAACCAAAGTAATACGAGTAACGAGTGATCTAATGGCTCTGAGCACTATGGGACTCAACTGCTGAGGTCATTAGTCCCCTAGAACTTAGAACTAGTTAAACCTAACTAACCTAAGGACATTACAAACACCCATGCCCGAGGCAGGATTCGAACCTGCGACCGTAGCGGTCTTGCGGTTCCAGACTGCAGCGCCTTTAACCGCACGGCCACTTCGGCCGGCCGAGTAACGAGTGAGCAAATGGAATACCACAGACTAACACAAGAATGCCTAAATGCATGTCATACCTTCCCACCGAAAGCAGAACCGCGTTAATTTAGAAGGCCCTACGATAAGGGGCGGACACCCACGTCGCCAGCGAACCGCTAGGACCACCCCAGCCACAAGTTTTAGCGTGAGACTTTTTCGCATCTCTGTTACGTCTGGACCACCCCCCAGCCCATGTTAAAAGATAGAGCCCTCCAGAAGAACAGTATAATCTTACGATAACACTAAAAGGACCACACCAGCTGCAAGTTTTAGCGTGAGACTTTTTCGCGTCCCTGTTACATTGCAAACTTTCAAAACATTGCCCCACCACGAAAAGTATAGTGTTTCTCATTGAATAGACAGAATTTTTGTAGGTGAAGCTTAAGGTCAGCATTGAGACCCTGACTGGTCAGATGAAAACACAGCCAGATAGTTTTTTTTAAACCAACTTCGGTAAATTGTAGTAAGGAGAAGTTAGTGGAGAGTTGCTTCCGAGACGGCGAGGTGAGCGGAGCTGTGCTGTCCGCCGCCCCCTAACGAACACCGACAAGGTAATGAACGCACGCGATGCCGCGTAACAGCGCACAAAGCTTCACTTAGAACTGCAGAAGTCTCACCTGTTACACCCCCTTTTTGCGTAATACAAGTGTCGATCGTCAATTAAAGCTCATGGTGTTCACATTTGCCACTTGAAGTAAAAATCTGAAACGCGATGATTTTTCTGTTATATAGTTATTGAGAAGCCACATCAGCCACTGTAATTTACGACAAGTTAGATAAGTAATTAAAGATAATTGAGGGTCATTGTAGACCAGTTTGATAGTTTTCTCTTTTGTGAAACTTAATTTAAACCTAGATTATAGATGTGATATGGCATAGGTCACCCTTCGATCCATTGTAGAACTTGGAAACCCATTCAGGGAATATTCGTTCACATTTTTGTTGAACACAGTTGGTTTTTACCATCCTGTATTAAAACATTTCCTTTTATCAATAGTGCAATTTATAAACAATTTATGTGAGTAGAATAAAATTTCCAATGGTTAACTTAACTGCTTTATCGACGTTATTTTACCAGCTAACTAAAAATTGGAAAGCCTTGAACCCGTCCACTAAATTTAGTTAGTATTAAGATACTTTTACAGGGAGTGCAGTGGAGCTGACGCTGAAATCATTAAGTATTTGGTTATATCATCGCTAGTCTCACTGAACTCTTCTGAACTCTATATGTCATGTGTGGTCTGACGTCTCCTTACCAGCAGCAGGTCCCAGGTTCAAACTAGTCAATTCCCTAAAAAACACGCTCAGAGTGTCGTTGCGCGAAAGTGGTAGGGAGACACGATATAGAACAAACAGACACCACGCAGAATGTTAGAACTTCCTGACACTTAAATCTATACTCGATGTTAACAAATTTCTCTTCTTCAGAAACGCTTTCCTTGCCATTGCCAGTCTACATTTTATGTCTTCTCTACTTCGACCATGATCAAATACAAGCGGTTCTCTTTTCTCCAAAGGTCCCTTTAATTTTCCCGCTAAGCAAGCGTTTGTGAATGGGAGCTGGATTTTACTAGAAATCACGGTGAGCACCCGATTAGTGTGCACGTCGTTTGGTGGCTTAGTTTGACTCCGTATCCTCGTAGCCCGTTGTTATGTGTATATATATATGTGCTATTTACGAAGGTTTTTCCTGGTACTACTTGAGTCCAGCTCTGTCAAGGGTGGGTTTGCGGCTGTCACTAGTCCAAACTGATTTTAGAATCAAAACGTGTAGGATGCAGATGCAATTCTTCTCATTTACGAATTGTACTTTATAGTCAGTGAAAGATGTTGTATCTAGCTACCTTATTTCTGCAGCATGTCTGTAGTTACCTTTGGCTAGTATCATGAACTGGAGCTGTTCGCATAACTATTTGCATCTACCAAATAAAAAAAAAAAAACAACTTTTATGGCTCAGTAGTCAAGTAGTCAAAGTTTCCGCCATAAAGTTCGTAATATTCTGCATTTTTAGTATATTTGATTTTTACCAAATAATTAACGAGTTGTCTCTGTGAAACAGGACAGTTGATTGTACTCTTGTTAGCTGTGGTCTAATTAAATATGCCTGTGTACCGTGTTTGAAACTTTCAATGAAGGTTTCTACTGCTGTGGTAGCGGCAACCGCCGTCCTGTGTTAGTAGAGAATGAGGAATTATTGCTACTTGTGTTGCATCTGCCACCGCCTCTGTCATAAATTTGAACTACATTTGTCAGTCATTTTGGCTATTCCGAAGGCAACAATTACCGGAAATAGCAGATTGTTGATACTTATGACATTTTCATTTGATCATTTGCTTTGCTGTTTGTCAAGTAAACGTATTTTTACTTCATTTAATATTCTTTAAGAAAGGAAAACGGTTTCATACTATTGCCGTTTTGAGGTGTTTCCTATCAGTCGAGTCATTTAAAGTCTTTTCAGTTTGTGACATTACAGCCTTTATCACTGCGATTTTTAACATGTAAAAGTTTTTTTTTTTGTATTCGCGTCAGTATGTGCGAACTTTTAACATATACCAATGAATGTTGTAACCAGATATCTTTGCTGCGCTCCTGAAAAGTGCAGAATATCACGATAGCTATAAACTGTTATACGCTGCTATCGATCAGTAAAAAAAAGAAAAAGATGCACCTATGTTTCAAAAATAACAATTGCCAATTTTTACTTCTGCAGGGAGCCGCGCCGCTCTCTAGCTGTTCTTCTGTGAATGTGTTGCGAGTCGGACGCAAAAGTATTGTGCTCCATACTGATATAATCATTTTATTGTAACTTTAATAGTTTAAGTGATTAAAAAATATATGTAGCCACAAACAAGCGAGAATGTATATCATGAAAATTCGCTCCACCGCCACAATGGGTGGCCATGTTAATGTAAGTTTCCGTTTCATAATACTTGAAGCCTTGAAGTTTATTTAATTTCAAAGAAAATCTCTCAACCTTATTTTCATTAATTATACTTGTGATAATCTTTCCTGTTTAAAAGATTTATGCAGCTTATGATCCAGCGTGTGTTCTGTCGGAACAGGAGGCTGTCGTGACGACATCGTTATAGTATTTATTCCAAGTTCTTTCAGTTCCGTTTATATGGTCGTACAAATCCAATTAGTTGGTCCCTTAGGTTCCTTTCATGTAACTTCCGTCTGTTTTCTCCGCGCGATCTTCCTCCGAAAAAAATTTCTGTTCATTTTTTTTAGTAATTTTCGATATTGCGAATGAGAATAGACAGCCGCCTCCTGCTCCGAATGGAACACCACGACTTTTCTAACGTCGGAGAGTACCGCACGAATTTTCCGCTAAAAGGTAATAGAATTTCTTAAAGCTGGATCAATTACACATGTTGCTGCTGTTCTCCGACAAATCTGGTGTGATTAATAGTAATTTATTCTGTCACGACAAAAGGAACCAATTTTATTTTTACCAAAGCAACAAAGCTTTCTATTAAATTACTTTAAAAAAATCATACCAGAAGTACTGGAGGCAAATTGTTAATGTTTTTCTTGGATTTTTGCTTTTAAAATTAAATTAATTAGTGTTTTAGAAACGTTAATAAAATCATTATGGCTCAGTATCTTTCCACTCAACACCAGCTCCCTACCGCATTTCACCGTAGTGTATAATGTGCCTCGTTACTGCATAGCTTATAGCACGGCCACAATTCATTAATTTCAGTGCGTGCTAGAAACCGAAGAGCTAATACACAGCGTTGCTGTGGATCATGAGGTTTCAGTTACTGCACCGTCGACCATGAATGGGTACCAGTGTAATATAGACTGCATGGTCAGTTGCAGCAATAACTTCGTCAATAATTTTCACCGGGATAGGAGGCCTTCCTCTTCCAGGCGCCACACCAAATTCACGCGTGTATTCGAAATTCATTATTATCTTGTTTAAACCATTTTGTGACACTGGGCCTCTTCTGAGACCTTTCAGTCAGCCATATTCTCTCAGTGTAGCATTATAATTTCTGCTGTTGACGTAAAACAGCTTCCTAACGAGCACCGTCTATCTTATTTATAGCCATACAATTTACTCACGTTATGGCTTGGCAAATGACAGCGTCGATGTCTTACTCTCGTACAACCAGTCTACAGAGACAGATTTCCACCTGGTTGCCGAAATTGGAAACGGTTTTTTCCAGAGTAAATTCGTTCCACACTAACGTATTAGCATGTCTGTCAAGTTTCGTCGTCATACGATAATTGAAGCCCACACTGGACCTCCGTGAGTAGCTGCACTTTAACTGTAAGCGCCCCTTTCGTACGAAGTGGATATTAGTCTACATGCAAGACAGTGGCTGCCATCCCCGACAAAGTAATTTCGCAGAGGTAGGACTAGCAACCAAGATACCCGCACTTCCTTGTCAGCTAATGGCTCTGAGCACTATGGGACTTAACTGCTGTGGTCATCAGTCCCCTAGAACTTTGAACTACTTAAATCTAACTAACCTAAGGACATCACACACATCCATGCCCGAAGCAGGATTCGAACCAGCGACCATAGCGGGCTCACGGTTCGAGACTGTAGTGCCTAGAACCGCTCGGCCAACTCGGCCGGCTCCTTGTCGTCTGTCGAGGTTGCTGTCCCTACGCTCCGATGCATTTGTCTGGCGCAGATGTGATCCCTCATGACAGACTGGCCCTACTACCACACGTTTATTCTTAATTCCTTGATAGCACCTGAAAATAGAGCATTAAGCTTCGAAACTGATCGTGTAATAAATAAGAAATTACTGGCAAATGAAAAGAACTTTCTTCTATTAATGTCAATGATTAACTTGTTTTAGTCTTCTATAATGACACAGCCTTAGATTCAAAAAGACTTTATTCCAGTAGACATTGGCCATGGAAGCTAACGATCTTAAAAACGGTTCCCCTACAGTGTCTACCCATGACAGATCTTTTTAGTACCACGTAAGTTAATCCCTGATATGTAAACACATGTCCTACTGTAAGACTTCGTGGTCTCCTGACCTTCATTGCTTACATATTCCGCCCTCAAAATCATATTCCGCAAATCAAGACGCTTCATTCGCACCCAAACTCGATAAGATAAAGTCAATGTTGTATGAGTTCATGTAAACGATATGCAAATAACAAGTAAATCGCAAGTGCGCACCGAGCTTGAAATACTCGAGGCTGGCATACACACACATATTCAAGACATGACAGTCACAAAAGCTTTTAGTTCGGGAGAGGCAAACCACTCGCCAGAAGGCCGGTCCCCTCTTGGAGCGAGAACACGTAACGAGAGCGTATGCGCTCGTACGTGTACTCAAAGAGTGAGGAACAAGTCTCTCCTCAGTACTTCACTGGGAGAGCACCTCTGTCGAGAGCGAATCGGAGTGCGACTCTGTATTGAGTCCTTGCGATTAAGCGTTGTTCACTGTGTCGGCCACCACACTTATTGTGCGGTGTGAACGGACAAAGTTATAGTTAAACGCCTGCGAGCGAATTTTTGAGTGGCACCACGGTGGACTGGTTATCTGACCGGTGTACCACGCCAATAGTTAGACTAGGGGCGAATAGGTGTCCTTGACTTCATCAAGGCGTAGGGAGAGTTTGATTCCGAAGGTCAATCCAGATTAAACGAAAGTTATCTTATTTGTCAGCAGCGAGCGGCGCAGACAGCAGTCATCGCAGCTTACGGTATTGTGCGCTACAGCTATTGCGAGCCCCACATTTCCTCCACAACAGTACACTTCACTACATTTCACACGCGACAGCCTCGACCGTACCTAGCAAAATTCTAACGGATAATTATTCAAGTTGAGTAGGCGCGGCTCTCAGCCATTCTGTCAAGTCAATAACATTCTTAAACTATGTATAGAAATTTCATTAGCGAATCCTATCCTTAAGAGGTAACTTCACATTCCGAAAAGCACCCACAAATAACTTGTTCAGTTCATAACTAAAAGTGCCATTGTGATTTCTCAGAATTTTTGCAAAAAAATAATAATTTCGTTATTTTCATGTTTTTCTTACACTAACTAGCACTACTCCAGTACCCAAGTATTCCACTAGTTACGTAAGAAATTTTGTGAATATTTGTGTCATTTCCTTACAGCGGACATCTCCAGAAGATATTAAGTGCTGAAAGTTTTTCAGGCATTTCTCTTTAGAGCGTTAGGAGCGTCTGTCTGACTTCTGTAGTAGTGTGGAGGTGGAAACTGCATCTTGCAGGAGCCACAGGGTAAAGGGCAAATCTCAGATTAATCCATTGCGCAGAATGACAGAATAGCTCACACATATCGCTCACAATACATTCCTATACCTTCCTGTTGTCACTGTTTTTCACATTATCCTGTATCAGTCGATTCTTGGAAAACCTGTACATTTATTTTATCAGTCCTAATTTTGGACATCTCAACAACTGTGATTCTCTTCTTTTCCTGTTTTCCCATACTGAAGGATCCTACAACTCGTCTTCAGGTCCACTAAGGATTACAGTGTCACAAGCGAATCTTATCACTGATATTGTGGTGACGGTACTCACGACTCCAGAGAGTACCGCACCACAGTCGAAAAGTCGCGGTCGAGACACTCGTAGAGCAGTCGCTATATGGATTGGCAGGTCCGCCAGGGGCCGCAGCTGCCAACGTGTGTGGACAGCGATTGGTCAATGTCTCGTTAAATACCTGGGTACTCAGCTACGGTGGAAAGTTCTCTTGAGTGCGCCAGGTCGTCTATAGTATCCAGTTACCTCCGAGTCCACAAGCTGCAATGTTCGCCCGTCGTCTCCGAGCGATTGGCTCCGCAGTTATCGTACGTCAATTGTGGACTCTACGTAGGCATCACTCAGAGGCACAGTGACAAGACTTTAATTTTTTAGTAGACATGTAATAATTTCAAACATGTAATTGTTCTGGACATTTCACAACAAGGAACATCATTCAAGTTGAGTAGTTATTCATGTTTAATAAATATCATTTTATTGCTAATTGTTGGGAATCGTTCTGACTGAAGATAGCCTATGCAGTCCTCCTGCATTCCCAACAAATATATTTCGGTTAGAATATTAATCCCGCTTGTAAATCTTTCCTTTGCTGGACATTAAAATGAAATTTTCAGTTTGTCATCTTGTTAACTAATTTCTCAACAAATTCTGCTTTGTGGTATTATTTTATTTCACTGTACCAGTTTCCGGCGTTCCCCATGGTCAGCGGTATCTGTATTGTACAACACACGTATTTCCTACAATAAGTTACTTACAGTGTAATTGTAATGTTTTAGGCATATCTAATTTTTCACTTCACTGTAATTTGACATACCTTATATGTATCCCAGTGAAAATACTTCATTTCATAATACGATCACATGATTTGCAAATATGTACATGAAAGGAGCATGAGAAATTTTGTACGACATATATGGTGTTGTGATTGGTAATTGAAGGACATGCAAAGAATATTTTTGTATACATCATTGAATATATTTAATGCAGCTTTTAATTTTTACTATCTCTGTTGGCAGAACAAATAATTGTGTTTTCACTAAAGTAAACTAGCGAAAATTTCTGTCTCTTTCAAAACATTAAGATGTCATTCTGGGCAATAGGTGTGACAGGTAGGCATTGTGTTACGTCACTAGCTATGTTGTTTTGTTCTTTTGAGTGTGTTCTAAAATACTGGTTTCAGACGTTCTTTAAATCTTGTTTTGAGATTGTCTGCAGTTTACCATATTTAATTTTTCACTCGGTTATAGCATTTTATATTATAAAATTTACAGAATGTTACAATAAATGTGATCTGAAGCCTATTTTTAGGTGACATTTATGGAATGTAAGTCTCATTTTGTTACCAGAAAATAACAGAAGTAATCTATGTATGTATAGCAATTCGTAATGACAACTCCATATATGTCGCAAGCCCTGATGCTGATTACACATATGTGTGTATAAATAATGTGATCATATTAATACATCAATATTACGAAATATTGTCATTATTTTACGCTAGAGAAGATCACCTATAATGAAAATCGATTTCTAATTAAGTGAAAAATCAAATACCCACGAAACACTACGATGTACTCTGTAAGTATCTTACTATAAGAAACGTGCGTCTTTTGCGTAATATAGAAATCGCAGATGCTTACAAAATTCGAAAACAGGCCAGTGAAACAAAATATATCACAGAGCATCTCTTGTCGAAAAATTAATTACTTTATATGACATATTTTAAATTTCGTTAAGCTGCAGAGCACCAAACATATAAAACATTCTAATAAAATGAAAACATGGTTTAGAAAAGAAAAGCAATTAAGATGTTTTATTATGAGGTTATAATTCAGCCCGTATTTTCCGTACAAACTAACGAAAAATGAAATGAAATAATGTCATAAATCAAAGGAACCGCAAAGTTACTGCAGTAAGACGAACAATGCAAAGTGATAAATTTTGTGTAATATATCGCAGGAAGTCTTATCGTCTATAATGACATTGTCGGTCGAAGGAATGGGTCATTAGTAGAGACATCATTTATAGTGACATTGACATCTCCGTTAGTAATCATCCTAAGGAAACTCAACCCGTTTCACTTAGAGCCTCTGAAGATAGGTTATTCTCTTAGTGGTGATCGGAGTCTGCTTTCTGAGCTCAATGAATCTTGTACCAAGCCCTAAATAAACTTATTTGTTGTGAATCATACCGAAATTCCAAATTTCAAGTCTTAAAGAGGAAGCAACAGACTTCTGCGGTGATTCCACGGGTAAAAACATTTTCGTGATGTAAATGTTGTTCTATCATCGAAATCCAAAGCGAGTGGTGACCTAATCCAGTTACTTGAAACGTAATACATGGCTGCTACATTTCTTTGCTTCTCTGCATGTCTACCGTCGTCCAGCGACGCGTACGTATTAAGTTCACAAATTTTCCTCAATCTAGCTGCGAGCGTGTCTGTACATAAATTGTTTTATCTATAATGCAATATCTGAAATGTAATCTTCCTGGGCAATGAGTCAAAGATTCAAATAATTACTAGGGAGTGTCACTAATGGTTTACTTTTATACATATGCAGCCCGTTCACATAGTCGTCCTTCGAAGCTGCTACTCGCATAAATAAGTTTTGGCGCACATTGTACGTATACTCCACTGATTATATATCACGAGATTAAAAAAAAGTATAAAACGTCTTTTCTATTACATAAATCGTCGATTAACTCTTATATTTATTCATTGAAGTCCGCCCATCCTCAACATTTCATCAAACGCGGGTTTTATCATATACGCTATCGTACCACGCATTTATAAACTACGAAGACACTTCTTGTGTAAATCAACTGCATAAAGTATTTCTGCGATCGCGCTCGACACGAATTCCGAGGCGCTCGACGGTGTTCCACAGATAGCGCACAGATTCAATCTCCGGCAGGTGCGCTCCTGTCGGACGGTCAACTGGCAGCCGGCACGTCGCCGGAATAACTGCTGCCACTCTGCTCCGATAATGGAACGCGCCCGCCAAAACAACAAAAACCGGGCTCTGCTGGCCAGAGGCCATAACCGTCGATATGGGGAGCCGCCGCCACCCGCCAGCCCGTGACGTTTGTCGATCGCGTAAATAAACGAAGAGGAACTCGCTGGTACACTCTCTGGATACGGGACTCGTGTCGGTGCGGGGCTTTGGAGGGGCAGTCAAGAGGACAGTAGGTAGGGGGGGGGGGGAGACGGGAGGGGGCAGGGCAGAGCGGTCTGGCGCCCCGTATTGGAGCGAGCAAACTGGCGGCCTTTATTACAATCCGACACGAAAACAATGAAGTGGCGGTGCGCGTCCCGTTGGCTGAAATTGTGCGCGGGTGCGCATTAGCAATTTGCGAGGTCTGAAGCTGCGCTCGCAATTAATGGCCACGACGTGCGGTTCGCTCCAGGGCAGATAACCTGCGGCAGAGTAAGTAGGGCGACCGCTGTCTGGCCATCCGGGGTGAACGGCTATGGTCTAGTTGATGGCCTTCACGTCCCGGTGTCGACTGCAGTCGTTCCGATGTGTAGCGTACACCTCCCAGGAGAGTGATACACGTTCGCTACATAACGTTATGAGACACGATATACAGCGCCCATCTCGATGGGGCAGCCGCGAGAGCCAACTGTCAGAATGCAAGTGGAGTCGCGGGTACACTGGAGCAGAACTGGAATGGAGAGGAGTACAATGTAAAAGAAGAAACAACAATATTGCTGACATGGAACAAAACTTGTGTACAAAGCTCCGTGCCACATTTTTATCAAGCTTATTTCCTACCTCCAAATCTGAACAGTTTTACAGCGAACGCCTGTGTTTCGTGGGCGGTACAGCATATTTGCTGCGAATTTTGATGACATGGATTCTTAGCGTATTTACAGCACACTAAACTTTCAGAAAAGGTTTTCTTTTTTTATAAATCGTCTTTAATAAACGTCTCTTATTCCGTTATTAATTATGTGTTAATCGCAAATGGCGACAAACACACGAGAGTGAAGCAAACCAAGCGCTATATCATGTGCGCCGGGACTTACCCCAGTTCACTGCTAGTAGCGCCATGTCACCTTAAAGCGTCTGCATGTAGCGCACAAGTATTGCACCACAATTTCGAAATCAAAATCAAAATTTGTGTTTAAAACTTTGTTAAATTATAGTTTAGTGTAATAATGTTCCAAATACGAAGTCTTGATGTTCTAAACTTAATAGTTTACGGAAAAATGCCGTTTTAAGAGAAAAATCAGAGGCGCTAAATAATGACGCTAGGAAGCCAGAATTTGGTCAGAAGGTGCAGTTAGAAGTTATAAATAAGTGATGTTCGTTTCCAAAACCATAAAACAAAAATTAACGCCAGAATCCACATTTATCGGAAAAATCAGGGGCGCTAAATAATTGACTTAGAAACTTGAAAATTTGTTTTATGCTTCAGTACACCCCAAAAATAATAACAGAGAGTCTACGTTAATCTACCTCTTATAGTTCTTGAGTAATTAAATAAAAACTAATTTTGTAACTAAAATGTACCTAGGTGTTGTAGATTAAGTACTTGAAATTTTAATGATAGAGGATTTTGGTTAAACCAGATGATAAAATATATCAAATAATAGAGCTACACCAAGTTGAAGACTTGTTACATAAATAGCAACTGATATAAGTCATAGCAAAGGTATGGTTCAGAGGTAACAGTCTACCGTTAGTTCCACTAAATAAATTCTATTAAGCAAAGTTTTCATTCTAGCGAGCTGAAACTTTCTACTTGCTTTCAAACTGCTTATCTACATACCAGCAAAAATTAAGAAGTTTCTGAAGCAAATTGGTAACTATATTATTAAAGATTATGTGCCCGAGATAGCGGTCGTTTTTAGACTGTCGCCATATGCAAATGGACAGAGACAACAGACGTTTTCTCGGCAGTCCGCACCGGCACCTCATAAATACAGCCCCTGAAGCAGTAGGAAGGTTCACTTCGCTCTCAGACACTATGAGGTCCACGCCAGTTGAACGTCTGGTCGCGCTCTGCTTCGGATGACGTTAGAGCCGACCTGCTACTAGCGCGTATTTGGTAGTGAAAACGGATAGTGAACTCGCGAGGACTGTACACCGTCCTGGATCGTTTAGAATTCGGTAAAATAACTGTTAGCGTGCCGTCCGTGTGAAATTCAATTCCGCGTGGCAAGTGGTGAATTTATTTCCACTTTTACGGCGAGCATGAAGTTTTGAACATTTATTGCCAACTTTCAATTGAGTGATGTTAGTCAGGGCAAAAAACAATATGGTAGGAAGTTACCTTAGAGGTCGCCTCTGAACTGCTAAAGGTGCTGTTAGATTAGAAAGACTTGTTTTCAATTGAACATAACGCAATTTTAAGTGTTGTTTGTGAGAAACTTTAATTAAATTAAATCTTGGTTGGAACTTTAAAACATTTACTGGAGTCATAGTCCTGATCCCGCAAAGATATGGGAAATAGACACTTTTCTTTCAGTGGGCTGGACCGGAATGTGGCCGTGCAGAAGGGAAACTAAGGTCAGTATGTTTCCCTTCGCTTTCTGGCTGACCACCAAATTAGTTGCCAGGCTCACGTGATTAAAGACGGCATGAAAACTTTAAGCCAGTGAAGTAACTTACTCGCTGCCCCACAAGAGAAACAGTAGTGAATAAATATCAATACTGTGGAAAACAAAGATAAACACACACAAAAATTTTACTGTGTGGAAACGTAACTAGTCTCTATGTTTGGTGCAAAATAGGCATCAACAAATTCAAAGCAAGAGAAGAAGTTGTTTCTCTAGCAAAAGGTCTATAAAAGTGAGATTTAATGAATAATGTTTTTAAATTTCATCTCTGAGGTCGATTAGAGCATGCAAGTGAGTTTTTCACAATTCTTCTTCTTCCGTGTCCGGATGCACCAATTATATCTTCCTTTCCCAGTAATTAGCAACGTAGATTGCTTTGTCATTGACTTTCAAAATATAATCTTTAGTGCATGTCATAGAAATGTCTGGGCAGATCAGTAGGTGGTCCAAGTCCTGTACTGCTCCGCATTCACACCTATCGCCATCACTGTAACCCCATTTAAATAGGTTTGATTTGCACCCAGTTACTCCAGCGCGCAGCCGGTTTAATGACCTCCAAGTTGTAAAAGGTAGTTGAAATCCTGCAGATCACTCCTCAAGTAGTTCCATTGTGGAGTGTGGCACCATTTCTTCCCAAAGAGATAGACGCCTTGCGACGGGCTTGGTGGCGAGCTCTTCAGTAGTTTCCATGAAACTCCTGCGGGATTTCAGCCGGACACGTTGTTTTCGGTGCATATAAATCGGGTGTTGAGGATCATTCTTTTGTTTTGATCTTTCGATCTCGGCGGCTACTTGTCTGCGGATAGTGGGTGGTGCTATGCCTATGATGGGGTAAATGATGTCTGTGGGAGTTGGTTTGAGGCATCCTGTGGCAATACGTACAGTTTCGTTTACTGCGACGTCAACTTGTTTAGCGTGGGCAGAGTTCCTCCAAACTGGCGCCGCATATTCCGCAGCTGAGATACTCAGCACCGGAGCACCAAAACCAATTTTTCACAATGACAATACTATATGAGGAGGAACTATGAAGTATTGGAAATGTTTCACTGCAGAATGATAGGGAACACCAGCGGATACATGTACTACGAAGTGAAGATGTGTGATAAATGATTAGAAAAGGAATACGTCTATGGAAACTCAAAAAGAAAATGATGGTTAGTAGAGCATGTGATACGCAACCGAACATTGTGCGCCTGATGCTTGTAGAAAGAGTAGAAAAGGAAAATATTACAGTGGATGTAGAATGTGTGGTGGTCGCGAGCACAGAGACCACGTTACTACGTATCTCCACACTAGGCCATCCTGTGCAAGCCTCTTCTTCCAAATACTTTAACCTACAAAGGAGTACTGAAAAGTAATGCCTCCAAATTCTTATGTGAAAACTCTTAATGCTTTTTAAATAAAACAAAGTTTATAAACTCTTACATCTTTACTCTCTATGTCTACATACTGTACTTATTTCTCAACATAGTCAGCCTGGTGACAAACCATTTTCTCCCAACGAGAGACCTGTTTCTTGGTACCGTCACTGCAGAATGTTTGTTGACAGGGTCATAACCTCGTCTCTGGTAATTATCAAAGTCAACTCCTCGACGCTGTTCTTTAAGTTTTGGAAATAAATGGAAACCATGTTTGGCAAAGTTGAGAATCTATGGACGACGACTGATGACAGTGAAAGAAAGGCGTTGGATTGCCGCAGATGCTGCAGTGCACTTGTGTGGTCTGGCAAAAAATGGCTCTGGGCACTATGGGACTTAACATCTGAGGTCATCAGTCCCCTAGAACTTAGAACTACTTAAACCCAACTAATCTAAGGACATCACACACATCCATGCCCGAGGCTGGATTCGAACCTGCGACCATAGCGGTCACGCGGCTCCAGACTGTAGCGCCTAGAACCGCTCGGCCACTCCGGCCGGCTGTGGTCTGGCATTGCCATGACGAAGGAAAGGGTGCTCTATGTGTGGATGACCTATTCGAATTCGAAACTCGATTACAGCATGCAATTTCTCTCGCACTGACATAGTTACATTACACACCGCTTAAGTTACACACTACGATTTGGAGTCCACTAGCGACAAATCGTTGCAACGTACATCAGCAAATTGGGAAGGCGACCGAGTAACATGTATGACATGAAACACCTTAGGTTATATTGAGAACAGAATCAAAAAATCGGAGGTATTATTTTCAGCTTGTCTACTTACATCCATTTTAACCTTCTTATAGTGCTCAAACCTTGGCTTCCTAAACTCCATATGGCGAGAGAAGACCTCTGACAGTTGATGCGGCCTTGGCGCACGTGCTTCGCGCTTCCACGACGGCCAATCAGATCGTGAGCTTTAGTTTACGTTACCGTGGCAACGCCCCAGTGTTGCTGTAGTGCTGGGCGACCGCTGCTTTCGGTCATGTTTGTGTGTATACGTGTGCATTACGCTACTTCTGTTAGATTCTTGCCATGTGTATAAGTGGAAAAGTGTGTATAGGTTCGTATAAGTGGAAAATGGGTGCCTGCAGTACAGAGAAGAGGGCTTTTAGAGAAGGAGCTACGCTAAAATCCAAAGCACGCGAATTTATATACATATTGCGTGTTTACTTTGAACGGGAAAGGGAAAATGGTGGGCCTTTAATATCAGTGATTAATGTGGTTGACAGAGTGGCAGGAGCATTGAACATCTTTACATCGACAGCGAAGGGAGTCACAAATTATAAAGGGGCTGCCAATTCAGCTGCGAGCCTTGTTATTGTGACGCCTGGAAAGTCAAGGAAGAGATCGTGTCGTGTAATTGAAACAACCATCTTTGACGAAAGTGCTGTCAGGCAACACACGTATGTGTAGTACAGCAGGAAGGAGTATCCGACACTTAAAAAGTTGGGTCAATTCTAGTGTCCGATACCGTCCGTCGGCTTTGAGCAATGACATAATGTGTGATTGTTGGAATTGTGTGAACAATATATTTCGTGTGTGACGGCGCGAAGTGCACTGTGTAAAATAGACATCTTTGGCATTGTCTAACACTGTTTGTGTGCGCTAATTATACTGTTGTGTTCGCTGTAAATTTTTTGGTCTTGAATGTGCAAATATAGTTATTAGTAAAATGTCCTTTTTTTCTCCTTAATACTTATTCAGCTGCGCAAATTCCAATAGTGATGTTATTTTGTTTGTGCCGCAGATTGCTGTCGATGAACGTTAAATGAGTCCTCTGGATTTCCTCGCTACGCGCGTGTATTAACAATTCGAGGTAGATTGTTTTGTTTTCATCTCGTGATTTGTTTTCGGCATCTTTTGTTAACAAAAGTAGTCGTGATTTATAAGGTCTTGAATTCTCACATTGTTCGTTATTGATAAGTCAGTTGTTTTTACTGCGAAAATTCTGCTTCAGAAAATGAGTGACCGTAAATCAACTATAAAATTTTAGCTATCATTGGGCGTCATTGCTGAATTTTGCAAGTGCAGTGTCTGTGGAAATTATATGGTTTTGACGAAGGTTGCGTTATCTCGAACTTCCGATGAATACATACAGAGGTGCAGAAAAAATAACATATGGAGATCCATAAGCAGGGGGCCGTGGTTCGAAAGAGCGAGGCTGAATTTAGACGTAATTGTCATGCTAACCTACATTTTTTTTTTTTTTTTTTTTTTTTTTTTTTGCTATGAATATCCTTGCAAATCTGTCACGCACGAAGCAGATTTTCGTGTGGTACTGTAGTCGACTGGTTCCCCTTTTCTAGAGAAGTCTGCGGGGAATTTATAAAGTATAGGTGGTCATTGAGGTAGGTGGGAGGGGGGCAGGGGTTATAGTTGAACTAGGTGAGTCACATTTTGGAAAGAGAAAGTACGCAAGGGGGCACGAGGTTGTTGGGCTTTGGGTTTTTGGAGTAGTAACTTCCGGAGGAGATTGTACTGATGTTGCATTTAGGTTTGTACCAAGTCGGATAAAGGAAGTCTTGACATCTTTAATAGAAGAATATATGAAAGAAGGTTCCGTAGTCATATCGGATGGGTTTGCTTCGTACAGGGGGTTGAGTGAACGGCGTTATCATCATTTGGTCGTAAATCACAATATTCAGTTTAAAGATTGTAAGATGGGGGCGTGTACCAATACTATTGCGGGCTGTTGGGGGGCTCTAAAATCTGTTGTCGGGCGGGGAAAGAGAAGGATTTCAGTGTTGCAAGGACATTTAATGAATATTGTTGGAGGAAGAGTATTCCTAAAGGTTATTGTTTATTTCTTGCATTTATGAAAGTAGTCAACAAAATGTACAAGCCTCGTTTTGTTAGTTAGGTGTTGGTGGGTCTGATACTTTTTTCTTGTTTTACGTTGCGTTTTTTTATGTTACTGTATTGTGCGAGTGCTACTTTTTTGGTTTCTCTGGGGGGAGGCTTTTCTGACGTTTTAATATTTTCTGGTTACAATGGTGGGCCGAGGGATATTGCTGTGTCTTTGCCGGAGGGATATGTGATGGACTCGTGGTTTCATTTTTTATTATTTTAAAATTTTGCGTCTGTTTGAGGAAGGGTGATAGGGAAGAACTGATTAGGGTGGTTCCTCATTCGTGGCTGGCAGTTTGCGTTTCTTATTATTTTTTCATTACTTATTGTCAATTTTCCTTCTTTCGTTACAGTTTGACCTTCTATGATTATTATTTCTTGTTATGTCCTTATTTCTTTTCTGTCAACCTCGATCTTTGGCTCCTTTGGAAGTTCATATGCGGCAAGTTTCTTTTTATGTAGCCACTTCATGTTTTCCTTTTCGATGTTTCTGCTACACTTCTCTTATTTTTGCTGTCACTCCTGGTGTATCGATTTCACTGAGTTTTATTTGGAGGTACTGTAGCTGGTGTGACTTTCGTGTAGTATAGATATCTGTTGCAATGTTTGGTCATTTTTGCGTTTTATTTCTTTGCGTGTGCAGTAATATGTGTAAAGATTTTGATTCTTTGAAAGTCTAGTCGTATTCTGTAGTTCACTAACAAGATCATCTTTTAATCACGTTTCTGATATGTTATGAGATTTTTGCGCAGCAAACAGTAATATTGGAATCGGTAACTTGAAATGACCACCAACATAGGTTATTTCTAGTTACCGATTCCAACTATCTGACGGTTCATTACTTAGGTCGTTTTTGCATTACGTATGGAAAACATAATATAATGTATGCACTCGTAATTGCTCTCGTGTTCATTTTTATTTCAATCATCTTCAACTCGTTTAAATTAAATTTGCTCGTAAATAATAGTCGCGTTAAATGTATTATTTTGTGGCATACTACATTCGCTTGTTTGCGAGTATAATCCGTTCCATTCATAGATTGTCCATTGCAGCATCTTTGCCTTACGCATGACGTCATTGGTCAAAGCCGACGGGTGGTATCGGACACTAGAATGTAGCCAAAAAGTTGATGGTATCAGTGTCGGACATTGGTTTGTTCACCTGCAGAACGACAAGTCACTCAATGGTTTTGAAAAAAATTGGCCTCCGTCGGAAAAAGTACTCAGGACGCAAGGTATTTATGGAACGCAGAGACATTGTAGCATCGAGATTTCGTTTGCTGCGCCATTTGCTAGCAGTGCATCGGGTAAATATAATATGGATCGACGAAAAATGGGTCATCGTGCGCCATGCACGTTCCGTCGCATGGAGAGACGACACGAGCCACGGAACTAAGAGTGTGCCAACTGGTAAGGGAGGGCGACTAATTATAGTTCATGCTGTCTCTATGAACGGTTTTGTGCCCAGCGCTATGATGATGACTGCGTGAAAAAGAAAACTGTCGACTACCACAGGGGCCCGCATCTCTTGGTCGTGCGGTAGCGTTCTCGCTTCCCACGCCCGGGTTCCCGGGTTCGATTCCCGGCGGGGTCAGGGATTTTCTCTGCCTCGTGATGGCTGGGTGTTGTGTGCTGTCCTTAGGTTAGTTAGGTTTAAGTAGTTCTAAGTTCTAGGGGACTGATGACCATAGATGTTAAGTCCCATAGTGCTCAGAGCCATTTGAACCATTTGAACTACCACGGGGAGATGAATGCAAATACATTCAAAAATTGGTTCATTACCAGTTTGTGGCCAAACGTCAAATCTGCTTCCGTTTTTGTAATGGATAATGCGCCGTACCAGTCTGTACAGTTAAATAAGGCACCAACGGCTGCGGCAAGGAGAGTCGAAATAATCAGCTGGTTGAAAGATAACAAAATAGGCTTTGAGCAGAATATGCGGAAAGCGAAACTCCTGGAATTAGTGAAACAATACAAGCCACAGAATACGCATTATTTGATTGATACCTAACAGAGAACCACAGCCATAAACTTATACGTCTTCCAAAGTACCACTGCCATTACAAAGCAACTGAACTCATCTGGGCTCAAATAAAAGCAGATGTCGCACAGCGAAACAAAACCTTTATGTAGCGAGACACAGAGGGGCTGGTATATGAGGCCGTCACACGAATAACGCCAAAAAACTGGAAGAACGTCGTGAACCGCGAGTGGAAAAACATAGAGGATGGTGTAAGAGAAGAATCCTTTCATAATATTGTAATTTCGTTACCAGATGATGAGGACAGCAGCAGCGAAGATACCAAAGACTATGTGGTCGTGACGAGACATGACCAATCAGATGACCATGATCTTGGGTTTTCCATTGTCCCGCAAGAAAAATAGAGGTAACGTCCTTATTCGATATTTTACACGTAACATTTGTGCAGTTTGCTTTACGTTGTTAATGTTCAAAATCTGATTGTGTGTAATTTTTATTTTGTCTGGAACCATAGCAAAGGTAATTTTTTAATGATGTTACCGCCGTTTGCCGGTAATAATTTTTATTTTATTGTTATACGATCCTGAATTCGGCCATAGGCCATTTTCAAGTACAGTTACTTATTTACATGTCAAAAGGTATCAGACTTGTATGAAATACAGCGAAATCTGAACCGTATAACAACAAAAATAAAAACTGTTGCATTCAAATGGCTGCAACATCATTAAAGAAAACATTTGTGTGTGTGTTTGTGTAAGGTGAGAAACACTGGAAGCGCACGTGAAAACATATTTCATCAAAGAACCCATCGGTCAGCGGAATGCTCAGGAATGCTGCAATGAATGACGTTGCATTGTTAGGTTCTGAAGGAGCCGAGTGTTGCCGCGGGCCGAAGGTGGGGCGGTAAGGTCTGTCACCCCGCTCCCCACGCCACTGGTTCGCAACCCGTCCGTGTCGAATGCCGGCAACTGCGCTGCCAGCTGTCAGAACTCTTCTCTCGACGAACGGAGTATAAAGTATTTACCCCCCACCGCTCACTCGATGACCAAAATCGTTATTCCTTCATGCCTCAGGATAAGTTCATTCAATCTATTCCTTCTTCTAATTGTGCTATAAACCTTCTTTCACCCTCTCATATTCTCTACTGCTATTTATAAAACAACGAATATTTCAGGATAGCAAAAGTTACAAACGTAAGACCCTTCGTAAACTTTCCCGAAGTGGTAAACGATAACAATATACAGGGTGGTCCATTCGTAGTGACCGGGCCAAATATCTCACGAAATAAGCATCAAACGAAACAACTACAAAGAACGAAACTCGTCTAGCTTGAAGGGGGAAACCAGATGGCCCTATGGTTGGGGCGCTAGATGGCGCTGCCATAGTTCAAACGGATATCAACTGTTTTTTCTAAAATAGGAACCCCCATTTTTATTACATATTCGTATAGTACGTAAAGAAATATGAATGTTTTAGTTTGACCACTTTTTTCGCTTTGTGATAGATGGTGATAGATGGTGCTGTAATAAACGTATAAGTACGTTATACCACGTAACATTCCGCCAGTGCGGACGGTATTTTCTTCGTGATACATTACCGGTGTTAAAATGGACCGGATAAGGTCGATATCGTGTTGATGTGTAGCTATTGTGATCAAAATGCCCAACGAGCGTGTGCTATCTATGCTGCTCTGTATCCTGGACGACATCATCCAAGTGTCCGGACCGTTCGCCGGATAGTTACGTTATTTAAGGAAACAGGGTGTGCTCACCCACATGTGAAACGTCAACCACGACCTGCAACAAATGATGATGCCCAAGTAGGTGTCGCGGCTAATCTGCACATCAGTAGCAGACAAATTGTGCGAGAATCGGGAATCTGAAAAACATCGGTGTTGAGAATGCTACATCAACATCGACTGCACCCGTACCATATTTCTATGCACCAGAAATTGCATGGCGACCATTTTGAACGTCGTGTACAGTTCTGCCACTGGGCACAAGAAAAATTACGGGACGATGACAGATTTTTTTGCACGCGTTCTATTTAGCGACGCAGCGTCATTCACCTACGGCGGTAACGTAAACCTGCATGATATGCACTATTGGGCAACGGGAAATCGACGATGGCTGCGACAAGTGGAACATCAGCTACCTTGCCGGGTTAATATATGGTGCGGCATTATGGGAGGAAGAATAATTGGCCCCCATTTTATCGAAGGCAATCTAAATGGTGCAATGTGTGCTGATTTCCTACGGAAAGTTCTACCGATGTTACTACAATATGTTTCACTGCATGACAGAATGGCGATGTACTTCCAACATGTTGGATGTCCGGCACATAGCTCGCGTGCGGTTGAAGCGTATTGCGAATACATAGAAAGAAGGATCCTTTATTGTATGATTATATGATAGCGAAACAAACACTGGTAGCAGTTACTTCTGTAAAATATCTGGGAGTATGCGTGCGGAACGATTTGAAGTGGAATGATCATATAAAATTAATTGTTGTTAAGGCCGGTACCAGGTTGAGATTCATTGGGAGAGTGCTTAGAAAATGTAGTCCATCAACAAAGGAGGTGGCTTACAAAACACTCGTTCGACCTATACTTGAGTATTGCTCATCAGTGTGGGATCCGTACCAGATCGGTTTGACGGAGGAGATAGAGAAGATCCAAAGAAGAGCGGCGCGTTTCGTCACAGGGTTATTTGGTAACCGTGATAGCGTTACGGAGATGTTTAATAAACTCAAATGGCAGACTCTGCAAGAGAGGCGCTCTGCATCGCGGTGTAGCTTGCTCGCCAGGTTTCGAGAGGGTGCGTTTCTGGATGAGGTATCGAATATATTGCTTCACCCTACTTATACCTCCCGAGGAGATCACAAATGTAAAATTAGAGAGATTCGAGCGCGCACGGAGGCTTTCAGACAGTCGTTCTTCCCGCGAACCATGCGCGACTGGAACAGGAAAGGGAGGTAATGACAGTGGCACGTAAAGTGCCCTCCGCCACACACCGTTGGGTGGCTTGCGGAGTATAAATGTAGATGTAGATGTAGAATAGCATATTTCATGACAGCTGGATTGGTCGTCGAAGCACCATACAATGGACGCACGTTCACTGTATCTGACGTCCCCGGATTTCTTTGTGTGGGGAAAGTTGAAGGATATTTGCTATCGTGATCCACCGACAACACCTGACAACATGCGTCAGCGCATTGTCAATGCAGGTGCGAGCATTACGGAAGGCGAACTACTCGCTGTTGAGAGGAATGTCGTTATACGTATTGCCAAATGCATTGAGGTTGACGATCATAATTTTGAGCATATATTGCATTAATGTGCTATTTACAGCTAATCACGCCGTAACAGCATGCGTTCTCAATAATGATAACTTCGCAAAGGTACATGTATCACATTGGAACAACCGAAATAAAATGTTCAAACGTACCTACGTTCTGTTTTTTAATTTAAAAAACCTACCTATTACCAACTGTTCGTCTAAAATTGTGAACCGCATGTTTGTGACTATTACAGCACCATCCATCACAAAGCGAAAAATGTGGTCCAACTAAAACATTCATATTTCTTTACGTACTACACGAATATGTAATAAAAATGGGGGTTCCTATTTAAAAAAACCCAGTTAATTTCCGTTTGACCTATGGCAGCGCCATCTAGCGGGCCAACCATAGAGCCATTTGGTTTCCCCATTCCAGCTAGACAAGTTTCGTATTTTTTTTTCGTTTGACGCTTATTTCGTGAGAAATTTGGCCCAGTCATGATCAATGGACCATCCTGTATATTAGCTGATGACTGGGTTTGAATTGGAGACCTGTGGCACTCTGTCAGCCACGCTAACTCCTGCCCTACACCGCACGGCAAAAAACTTGTGGCCTTAATATCACTCGTGCAGAAGAAGTGACCCACTGTTTGAGAAGTTCTCACTGCACCGACTACAGAACCCTGGCTCCAGATCTTGTCATTTTTTCCCTGTTCGCCAGGATCCTCATACTCTGATAGCGTTGTCATACGCTTCTCATTGTGATAATAAACGAATGTACTGGCTTCCGTTCAGGCTTCGTGATTTCCAAGTGGGGTTTCAGTTTCCTTCAATCTTCTACCGTCAACCTGCGCTTTAAGACTGTAGGATCGCTTCATGGACGAGGGCTCCGTGTGTTTTTTTCTTCATAATGGTCATAATCCTCATTTTCGAATGTGATATCCGGTAATGGATAGAGAATTTCTCATAGTCTCAATCTCCGCACAAATCCACTCCAATTCTTCTGGGCTGTGTTTCTGTGTTTCACTAGCCTGTGCTAGCCGTAATAGTACTCTCAGTCATTCTCCTGGGCTTTGAGAGTCCGTTTGGGAGGCAGCTGTCTTGCTTCTTCTGTCCTGGTGATAAGGTGTATCACGTAGTCATCCTGAAAAGAAACTAGTTAATCCATTTATACTTCTACATTACTATGGATGAGCTGGAACTGTGATGTGGTTGCTTTACTGTATTATATGCAAATGTCATGATGAGCAGTATTCTATCCCATCCTCCCAAATCAATGTCAGTGTGCATCAGGTGCACGTCTGCCAACATCTTATTAAAGTGTACTGTGAGGCCATTCGTCTGTGGGTGGTACGCAGTTGCCATATCTTTAGTACTAGCATACGAGGAAAAACATTTCCACGATCAAAAATTATTACACTTGTGGTTCAGACTGATGTTTTCTGAAAGGAACACCGAAATTTCCGTAGTACTGGCAGTCGGCACTGCTTTGGTGACAGTATAGTGTGTGACGTAGTCAGTGCAGCCTATCATCAGTCGATTCCGGGTTACCGACATTGGGAGCCTCTCCAAGAGGTCGATTACAGCCTAGTAGGTTAGGTTAGGTTAGTGGTGTTTAACGTCCCGTCGACAACGAGGTCATTAGAGACGGAGCGCAAGCTCGGGTTAGGGAAGGATGGGGAAGGAAATCGGCCGCGCCCTTTCAAAGGAACCATCCCGGCATTTGCCTGAAACGATTTAGGGAAATCACGGAAAACCTAAATCAGGATGGCCGGAGACGGGATTGAACCGTCGTCCTCCCGAATGCGAGTCCAGTGTGCTAACCACTGCGCACAGCCTAGTATAATGGCGCTTCTGCTGGCGTAATTGGTATCAGTTGCCACTGGGCAAATATTTACACCTGCTTCCATACTTTACACCTGCGTCAAATTCTGTCCAGAATCCTCACAAATCACAGGCAGAACCGTCACTGAATTGCCTCATGACAGTTGGACAGAGTTGAGGTACGATTATGAGCAATATTTTCTCCCCATTGGCTCATAGTCCACTTATTCAATACTCGTGTAGTCGGTTTCTCCTTCTTGAAGGCTTCTGTTACTTTCCAACAGTGATAAATTCTCGCTCTGTTGAACAACAATGTAATTTAGTGCAGTGATGACTGAGGTTTCATCTAAATGCTGTGTCCTGGCGAAGGATTCGTTGAAAGGCAATTAGTGTCCTTGTGTTTGTGTTTGTATCTGTTTTTGTATATCAGTGTGACGTCATACTGAAGCTTCACAGCGATGATAGTAAACCTGACAGACAATAAAGAGAAAAATGGTGGTGCGATACAATGGTGAATTGTTTGCCAAATAAATACGACTGGAAATTGTTGATGGGCAAAACAACAGTGAGGCATTCATTTTCGGTTGCATAATTCATCTCGCACTTCGGGAATGGAAGCATTAACTATTATCTTTTCTACATCTTCCTGATTTTGTACTGGACTTGAACCTATGCCGTAACCACTGGCGTCAGTGACAGGATTGTCTCGGCTTTCATTGCTAGGACTAGGAAAGATGTTAGCGCCTCTTTGAGGACAAGGGAAGACCTTCCTTGAGTCTCATTCCACGAAAATAAGGCATCACCGTGCAGAATTTCTAACCACTGCGCCCCTCGGTACACTAGTGTTTATAAATTACCGATAGTACGAGCAGATCCAAAAAAGACTTCTCACATCAAGAATGTCTTGAGTAGTCTGAAAATCAGTGACTGTTCTTGTTCTCTCTGGAACGCATCGGACTTCATCGCCATTCACTACGTACTTCAAGAAGTATTTATTTTAAGTTGAAAAGATACATTTTTCGGGTTCAGACAGAGGGATGAGGTCTGAACACGCTTTGTCAGGGTTGTTCTTCAAAAGTCAGAGAAAAAACGAGACGCCGTCAAGACAGCAAAGACCAACAGTCCATTCAAATTCTCGAAGCAACCTTCTCCCACCGTCGTACGTTCACTGGTTGCTGGAGCGTTATGCAGTCCAAACACCATAACTTCGATCTCGTAGAGCCCTTTTGTCTTCTGAAAGTAGTGTTTTCCCTGTAAGCCTTGACAAACTTGATTTGCCAGTAGTCTTTCTGGGTGTCCATAACTGAGAAACGCTTTTCGCCTTCAAGCATTCGTGGGTGTCACTAATGTGCGGTAATGGGTAGATTGTGTTTTTTCGTTATTTTGTTCAAACATCAGTAATCGCTGAAGAAACGCCACGCGCCGTTCTTCTTGTACACAAGAAAGACATCGGGAATCAGGTATTCTCTGGAGCTTCAATGGTAGCGTTTTGCAGCATCCTTTCTAGGGCCACCAGGATCATCTTTCAGCCAGCAACAACACGTACGAATGCTGACGAAACTGGTGGATGATCCCCGAAGTTGATACAGTGTTTTGCAATGGGCCGATTGCACTGTCTTTTCTCCAACCCTGATTTAAAGGTATCAGAAAATGGCACAGAACAGTTAACAGTCACTGATGTTGTTTGTTGTTCCTTGGTCAGATCAGATCCTACTAACATTACGATAGTATATTCCTCTCCTCCGATGTATGCAGTGCTAGTGGAGCACGATTCTTCGTCGGTGCAATAGCTGCCCTTTAGGAATTTTCCAGTCTCTGAGTTGTGGCTGCTCGTTAAAATTTCTGATCCAAAGTTTTCTCTGGCACTTGGCTTATCGTCGTCGCTGGCACGTAGATTTCTTTTCTGAGCCTTACTAGTAGTTTTTCACTGACAGCATCCTTACAGTCAAATGATCTTCTAGTCTCAGTGATGCACAACTCCTTTAAAGGCAAAAAAACGCAGAGCAATCATTGTTATGTGTGCCTATTTGAATACCTTCGTCAGTCTTAAGTACTGATCTTTCGCAGTTTGGTGGTGATGCCTGCAAGAAGTGTCATTCGAGAGTAATATTATTACTTCATTATGCTTAAACGACAGAATTCGAAGCGCTCTGTTTTGTCTTGATGATTGTTTATGCAATGCATGTTCCTGTCACCTCCAAGTATTTCCCATTTGCGACTTTGAGCACAACGCTTCACGGAACATGACGTTTGTAGCTGCCAAGGATAAGCATTCGATATTACTGTGCAGGAAGCCTCTGAGTCAACTAACGTTCGAACATGTTGACTTCGATGATGACGACAGTGAGATTTCCGAATATCTTGATGACTGCCGTTCATGAAGGATTTTGATCTGTGGCGGTCACACCTCCACAAATGGCCCCTGAAGTCTCCTGAAGTCGGCAGTGTACCAATGCAGGGTGTTAATGGAGGTCCGAGCATACGGAACAGGCAAGTGTTCTTCAAGGACAAGGGTATCGGTAGGAATGCCACAGGGAACGATAGTAGGACCTCTCTTGTTTCCATATAAATAGAAACGATCTGGCGCTCAGGATGAGAAGCAGTCTGCGCCGGTTTGCTACTGACGTTGTGGAATACGACCAAATATCGTCAATGAGTGACTGTAGGATAATGGATTACTAAAACAATATTTCTATTTGGTGTGATCAATTGCAGCTTGCGCTAAATTTAGAAAAATGTGTTAAATGCAAGTGGATTGGAAAAACAAAACTAAGCCTAACATTGTAAAGCGATATGAACCTGAACGATGATGTAAATATGGTAATAGGAGAGGCGAATGGGATACTTTTATAACAGTGTAAGTCATCTACAACGTTGACCCCGGAACAATTGAACGACCCATGACTGAGTACTGCTCGAATGTTAGGGATATGCACCAGGTCATAAAAAAGGAAGACACCAAAGCAATTCAGTGACGTGCTTCAATTTTTACAAGTATGTACGATCAATGTGCGAGTGTTACGGAGCTACTTGTGGAATCCAAGTGGGAATCCCTAGAGAGAAGATGACGTCTGTTTTTCTGTGGTGTCACCGCCAGACACCACATTTGCTAGGTGGTAGCCTTTAAATCGGCCGCGGTCCATTAGTATACGCCGGACCCGCGTGTCGCCACTGTCAGTAATTGCAGACCGAGCGCCACCACACGGCAGGTCTAGAGAGACGTCCTGGCACTCGCCCCAGTTGTACAGCCGACTTTGCTAGCGACGCTACACTGACCGATACGCTCTCATTTGCCGAGACGATAGTTACCATAGCCTTCAGCTACATTTGCTACGACCTAGCAAGGCGCCGTATTCAATTGATATTGAGATTCTATTAATGTATCATCAAGAGCGATGTTCTACAAATGTGGATTAAAGTTAAGTATTCCAGAAGCTACGTACTTTTCTTTATAGCATTCATTACGTATCCTGTTTCAGACCTCACGCCAGCTTGCGTGAGTTTAAGCGGGTGCCTTTCGGCTTCCTCTCATTGTGTCTAGGCTGTCTTGTCTAGACACAACATTTTCCGAATCATTATTGAGAAAATTTGGGGAACAGGCATTTGGACTTGACTGCAGAACTATTCCACTGCTTCCGACAATTATTTCGCTTTAGAACTGCGAAGGCAAGATAAGAGAAATCAGGGTCGTAGGGAAACAAGCATACAATCGTTTTTCCTCTAGCTCCATTTGCGAGTAGAATAGGAAACTACCAGAAGTGTTGTATTATATCCTCCGCCATACACCATATGGTGGACTGTGAGATATGTTTATACGCAGATGTTTGTGTAGGTGAGCAGTTGGTACCACTGTCCAGGGCGTTCACAGTAGAACACACCGGCGTGCTGTTCTTTGTCCTGCATATATAAGGGTATTACAAAACTATAGAAAGAACGAGAGAAATGCATGCTTGAATATAAACTTATACGCTTTCCAAGTCTGAAGACAGAGCTAGCGTATTTCAACACGAACAGCACCTGCATAATGTCCTCAATACGTTGCAAGAATTAGACGTGGTGTTCTATGTAATTGCGAGAGCATTTTGTCAGAGTTCAGAGTATTGGAATGTGCGCAAATTCTTATTGCTCGCGTGGTGAATGCTTCCGTAACCAAGGTAGCCGAAATGTCTGGTGCTTCAAGAGACACGGAAAGCGGATAAACATTATCCGCTAAGTCACAACGATGACAACAGAATGTGTTGCGTGGTCGTGACCGACGGTTATTGAAGAGGTTGTGACGAAAAATGTGGGGACGACAATGAGAACAGTTATTATTGAGAACAGTAATTATTGAGGACAGTAATTACTGAGAACATTAGCGGCTGAGCAAAAATACTTTAATAACAGCCATTGGCCGTAACAAAATATTTACTTGTAATGATAACTGGTTTCAGGCAGAATGTGACCATTCCTACCAAGATGGTAGGCGGTGGCGTGAACGGGCCAGGCGTTGTGGGCCCACCAACGTCAACTTTTCAGAGCAGTCATAACGTTTGATCGATCACCGCTACCGTCTACCGCCTACTGTAATGGCATACATAGTCTAAAGCTGGCCACATTCTGATCAAAAGCCTCAATATTATAAGCAAAATTTTAGTGCGGTCAGTGACTGTTTTTTAATCCATTTTAGACTGGACAACTCCCAAAGACACTGCAAAACTGGATGTCGCCTTCGCGAACCCTGCCAGCACCAAAACAATACGAAGGATTCTCCGTAAACTGGGAATTACAGGTGGAGCGGAAATTCCAATATCACTCTTAACTGTTGGAAATACCTGTAAGAGTAAAACGTGGTACAGAAGAAATAAAACCTGGACTATGGAGAAACTGAAAATATCATTAGTCGGAAGTCTTGTTTCACCCTGTTCACCAAGAGTGAAACAATGCAGGGGCTTGGCGATGATTTCGGCAGTCATGTCGTGGTACTCCATGGGCCCATGATTACTCTGCAAGGTCGCATTGTTACCACCATATTAGCCTCCATTATCGTTAGTTGAAATTTCAACTATTTTTCAGGAGAACTGATATTTGATTCCTCTGAAATTCGTAGAGAACGTGTATTTATCCATTCCGAGTCGACTGGAAGCTTTTTCGAATGTCAACAGATTTTCTAAACTGTACTAGAAGTAGTAAACTTTTTGGTGTTTCATTGTTTTTCATCTAATCCCCGATTCTTTTCTTTTGCAGAGTGTTAGTACAGCGGAGGAGTTGGTCTGAGGCTGATTGTTGTTTTACTGTGTAAGGTGGCTTTACTTTCGCACCTTACAAGAACTCATTCGCATACTTTGCCGTGAATCACAATCACAATTAGATATCATTTGATAAGTTGCACATCGCATATATGAATATTTAAAAGGACATTGTCACTTACGTCTTGTAAATAACTGTTAACGATTACTGCATGAAAGGTGACGGGGAGTCTTTATTATAAAAACGGAGTAATGAATGATTGCCTATACTAATAGCGTTCGAAACACCAGAGGAGACGAAACGGCATGCAGAACTCAAGCTCTGGGTGGAAGGCCCGCACTGATGTTGGTCCTGGTTAAGCACAGGAAGTAGCTAGACGGACGTCGTGGCACCTGAGCTCTGGAGCACAATTCGGTGACGGCCGGCCGCTATTGTAGTGGGACCAGAAGGATAACCGTATAATACTTCCCAACGCTGAAAATCTTGGTCGCAGGTGAGAGGAACGAACAAGCGACACCTCGGAAACCAAGCAGACAGGGTTATTTCCGAGGATTTTTACTCAGAAGCGTAACATTGTACGAGTATAGGTTTTTCCTCGCAAACTCTCCGCGCTGGACGACAAAAGACTAAAATATGGTTGGTCGGCATTCGGAAGAATCTGTGGAGAGGGAGAATATTCCGTGGGTTCGGGAATATGATTCGTTTTCGGAATTACGATGGTGGGGAGCAGAGTCTTGCTGGGAAGACAGTGGTGGAGAGGAGAGGTCTTCCGTTATGAGCGCCCGTGTGTGACAGTCGCTCGATATCAGCTTTGTTGGTAGAGACGGACATGCTCTCTTTGCTCTCAGAAGACTTTACAGTTAGAATAGCTAGGTAGTGTACTGTTGCGAACATATACGATTCTGGACTTCACCTCCGGGTTGGAAGTCGTCGTTGAGTGCGCAGCATTCTGTAATTGAAAGCACTTTCTCTGCCTATACTTACGTTGAGACGTTATCTGAACTCCGTCCTTGTGGCTGGCCTCGGGCATGGATGTGTGTGATGTCCTTAGGTTAGTTAGGTTTAAGTAGTTCTAAGTTCTAGGGGACTGATGACCATAGATCTTAAGTCCCATAGTGCTCAGAGCCATTTGAACCATTATTGTGGCTGGGAGTTCAGTTTCTCGTCTGTAGAACACAGAGAGGTGAAGACAGTATTAGAGTGTATTAGTCAGTGGACCGGCTATTGCCGTCCTAGTGTTTGAAAGACTTTATTTGTGGCTGGAGTTCTTCCATCATCGCACACGAGTACGAGAACCATCACTTCGACGCACCAGACGCAGTACTTACGGTGAAATTGCAAATTGCTTCGTTTTATTGGGGCTATAAAAGCTAAATAGCTGTGATCACGTTAGTTTATGTCCAATGAGGTTCCACACCACCGCAGATCATCTTCGAAAGTACTGTCTTCTAGTGCTTGGTACGTAGATGATGACAATTCAAATGGTTCAAATGGCTCTGAGCACTATGGGACTTAACTTCTGAGGTCATCAGTCCCCTAGGACGTAGGATTATTTAAACCTAGCTAACCTAAGGACATCACGCACATCCATGCCCGAGGCAGGATTCGAACCTGCGATCATTGCGGTCGCGCGGTTCCAGACTGAAGCGCCTAGAATCGCTCGGCCACCCCGCCCGGCAGATGATGACAGTAATTTCGCGTTATTGATATTAGACTGCGCAGTCATAGTAAGGGACAGAGTTGGGTAGTTGATTAGTAATTTTACTTAGGAAAAGTAAACTCTGTAATATAATGTTTTTTGTAAATCTACAATAAATATATAAGCAGGAACAACGTTTATCATTTAGTAGGATTAGTTGCCTTCATCATTCATTTATGTTTAGATTGAAATTTGTAGAATTAAGAGATCGTAAGATCTGCTTCTGGGGGTAGTCCGACAGGCCCAAATCTTCATTTCAGCGTTTTTTATTTTCCGTTGCCCACATTCATTTTACACCCGCCTGGAGTAGCATCTTGGAACGGCTGTGGTATAAGTAAGACTTGGGCAGCCCGCATGGTAACCACCATCTGTAACAGAGAAACTCAGTGACGTTGTCATCGACGGAATTTGGAACATGTCTTACGACATCGACACAGAAACACTGACTAATAAACGGCGAAGAAAGAGATCGAAGATAAAAGAAGCACAAAACATTTGGCCGATGCTATTTGTCCTGGCGCGTTAGAGTGGTTATCGAGATTGGTGTTAAAGATCTGCGTAGCTCTTTTTATCATTCTCAATTATCACCTAACGTATGAGATCGACATTCACAGTTACTACTCTAGCTTACTCGGCACTACTATAAAACGCTGTGTCGTATTTCTCACTACCTGGCGTATGAGAGAGGTGAGGTCATGACAGTAATAGTTGGTCATACCTCTTTCGTTCGAATCTCTTCTGTTGCACTTCATCGATCCGCATTCACTTCTTAATGAAGAGCTTAGTACAAGTCTCTTACGACGCCTCTCATCACTTGTGAAATTTAGTCGGGTTCTATGATATTCGGACTCAGTGTGGAACATTCTATTTGTTGACTTGGCCCTAACCTCCAGTTGTTCTCCGACTAAGGGAACCTGCAGCTGATTTTTCGACAAATGCTTCGTCAGTTCTGACTGCTATGTAGCATCTATTTGCTGTTCTCCAACCACATCTAGTCTGCACTGTGAAAGTAAAACTGTAGATTTTGCATATACATCATGCCACGCAACTTGTATATGGCAACTTGGTCGAATACTTTCAACCATTTCTCCGGATTCCGTCAATTGTCTCCGGGAAAGACTGTAGGATGCCTGATGTGAGGCTAGCGTATTGCTGTTGTGAAATCCATTTCTATCCTGAATATATGGGCCTTGATGTATTCCTGCTCATGTCAGTGCATAGAACTGCTTCTGCGTTGCCTAATTGGAACCACGGTGATTCAACTATTTTCAGGTACGACCCTATCAAATAGTGTCATGTCTTAACCATATTGAAGTCCAAATCCGAAAGCGTGGTACAACTCTAGTCACTGAAAGCATGTTTATTACGACCAGCAACATACAGACAGATCTCAAATTCTGGACGGAGAATTCTGCTATTCATACAGACATCGAATATTTCAGAATGTGCTAATGGTATCTATGTAAGAAATTTCGTAACTTGCCATAAATGACAAATAATAGTGAATAAGTACTTGCCGGTAGTGTAGTCTGAACTGGCAATCCTCAGCACGCCAGCCACCGACGCGAACCGCTACGCTTGAGGCGGGTTACAATGTACTCCTACTAACGGTCACTTACAGACGGAACTCACCCTCCAGGCAACCTTCAGCCACACATCATGCCGCCAGCAACACGATGACACGCGGTAAGCGGAGTTATTCGAATTTTGGTTTCATCTCTCACAGGTTCTTATTGCATCGGCAGGTAGTTCTACGTTGTACTGCGGCGTGCCTGTTTCTTGTTACAGTACACTATAGCCGACGATGCTGAACCTGCCATCAGTTATTCTATGACCACAATATTTGGCTGTAGGGTTGGCGGTTTTCACCGAACAACGCTGCACCTTTCAGATCGCCGCACCTAAAATTCCCAACGCAAGAACGACCTTCGAGATAGAGCGGCTCATTAGGAGGTGCAACCTCCAACTGGCCGCCATCAGAGGCTTTGATTCAGTCAGTTTTGCCCATCTTCCTCTCTGTTGATACTCCGGCAGCCGTTACGAGTTACATCGACAGTACCGTCACGTGACAAACACATACTTTTTTCCATTCGCGGCTATTTCATTAGGGTTTTGCCTCCCACAGTCTGCCCTCATGTAATTACTCCTGCATATACTTTCGTCTTTCATCCTTTAGTAATTTTTGGTTGCTGCTCTTTGTTATCTCTCTGGGAACTGTATCACCACGTGACCTAACAGCAGTGAAACGTAAAAGTCGCTGAAAACGAAATATGATTTCCCAAGGGATCATGCCCCGTTATATGGACGTGAAGACTGCAGTGAAATTGCTGCTATGCAGTAGAATAGCAGGGCAAGATTAGACAGGAAAAACGAATATAGGAAAAATATACAGAAAGTATACGCTATCAAATGCTGGACAATATACCTTTTGATAAATCATTAATTTAAAACATACAACATACATTAGCAACTGGGATATATATATATATATAGAGAGAGAGAGAGAGAGAGAGAGAGTGTGTGTGTGTGTGAGAGAGAGAGAGAGTTCAGCACCTGCAACCAATGTCCTCAGTTATTTGCTGAATGTATTCATCTTTCTGTCTGCCTCTACAGTTTTTGCCCTCTACAGCTCCCTCTAGTACCATGGAAGTCATTCCCTGATGTCGTAACATATGTCAAATCAGCCTGTCTCTTCTCCTTGTCAGTGCTTCCCACATCTTCCTTTCCTCTCTGATTCTGCGCTGAACCGCCTCATTCCTCACCTTATCAGTCCACCTAATTTTCGGTATTCGTCTGTAGCACCACATCTCAAATGCTTCGATTCTCTTCTGTTCTGGTTTTTCGACAGACCATGTTTCATACCATACAACTGTGTGCTCCAAACGTACGTTCTCAGAAAATTCTTCCTCAAATTGAGACCTATGTTTGATAATAGTAGACTTATCTTGGCCAGGTGTGCTTTTGATGTCTCCTTGGTCCGTCCTAAGTAGTACAATTTCTTAACTTCATCTAGTTCGTGACCATCAATCCTGAAGTTAAGTTTCTCACTGTTGTCTTTTCTACTACTTCCCATTACTTTAGTCTTTCTTCGATTGACGCTCAACCCATATACTGTACTCATTACATTGTTCACTACATTCAGCAGATCATGTAATTCTTCTTCAGTTTCACTGAGGTTAGCAATATCATCAGCAAATCGTATCATGAACGTCCTTTCACCTTGAATTGTAATTCAACTTTTGAGCCGTTCTTTTACTTCCATCATTGCTTCTTCGATATACAGCTTCAGCCGTTAGGGCGTAAGGCAACATCCCTGTCTTACACCCTGTTTAATCCGAGCACTTCGTCCTTTGTCGTGCACCCTTATTATTCCCTTTTGGCTCTTGTACATATTGTACATTAACCGTCTCTCCCTATAGGTTACCCTTATTTTTCTCAGAATTTCGAACATCTCGCACCATTTTACATACATTGTCGAACGCTTTTTCCAGGTCAGCTAATCCTATGAACGTGTTTTCATTTTTCGTTAATCTTGCTTCCATTATCAACCGCAACGTCAGAATTGCCTTTCTGGTACCTTTGCCTTTCCAGCAGCTAACCTGATCGTCGTGTAACAAAGCCTCAGTTTTCTTTTTCACTAGACTACAGGATGTAAAGACAGTGGAATAACGTAAAAGATAATGTTTGCACGGCGTAATAATCAGAGAGAGAGGTGAGCTGTCCAGCTCGCTTCGCGCTCCAGGTTGTGAGGTCCTGCATGCATCTCTGCTGTAGCGTGGCTCGGCGGCTGGACGAGAGCGCCTCCGCGTGACAGCGGAGGAGAGTGCTCCGAACAACGAGGGTTGACAGCAACTGCGGTATTAGGCAGAAGTGACACCAACGAGCCAGTCGCGTGACCATGGATTTGGAGGGCTGTGTTCCTTTTGAGGCAGGAGCGTGTTTTGGAAGGCCGGTGTCAGTAGAATGCGAGGTTCACGTTAAGCACTGAGAAGTGACAGCTGTTTGTCTCGGGCGACCTACAGTATGTGGTCAAAAGTATCCGGACACATGGCTAAAATGACTTACAAGTTCGTGGCGCCATCCATAGGTTACGGTGGAATTCAATATGGTGTTGCCCCACCCTTAGTCTTGATGATAGCTTCTCCTCTCGCAGACATACGCCCAATCAGGTGCTAGAATTATTCTTGGGGAATGGCAGCCCATTCTTCATGGACTGCTCCACTAAGCAGAGGTATAGATATCGGTCGGTGGTGAGGCCTGGCACGAAGTCGGCGGTCCAAAACATCCCAAAGGTGTTCCATAGGATTCAGACCGGACTCTGTGCAGGCCAGTCCATTACAAGAATGTTATTGTCGTGTAACCACTCCGCCACAGGTAGTGCTTTATGAACAGGTGCTTGATCGTGTTAAAAGATACAATCGCCATACTCGAATTGCTCTTCAACATTGTGAAGCACGAAGGTGCTTAAATCATCAATGTAGGCCTGTGCTGTGATAGTGCCATGCAAAAGAGCAAGGGATGCAAACCCCCCTCCATGAAAAACACGACCACACCATAACACCACAGCCTCCGAGTTTTACTGTTGGCGCTACACACTTTGGCAGGTGTTCACCAGGCATTCGCCATACCCACACTCTGCCATTGGATCGTCGGATCGCCACATTGTGTACCGTGATTCGTCACTCCACACAACGTTTTTCCACTGTTCAATCGTCCAATGTTTACGCTCGTTACACCAAGCGAGGCGTCGTCTGGCATTAACCAGCGTGATGTGTGGCTTATGAGCAGCCGCTCGACCATGACATCCAAGTTTTCTCATCTCCCGCCTAACTGTCATAGTCCTTGCAGTGGATCCTGATGCAGTTTGGAATTCCTGTGTGATGGTCTGGATAGACGTCTGCGTATTACACATTACGACCCTCTTCAACTGTCGGCGGTCCCTGTCAGTCAACAGACGATGTCGGCCTGTACGCTTTTGCTCTGTACATGTCCCTTCACGTTTCCACTTCACTATCATATGGGAAACAGTAGACCTAGGGATGTTTAGGAGTGCAGAAATCTGGGGTACAGACGTATGACACAAGTGACACCCAATCACCTGATCACGTTCGAAGTCCGTGAGTTCCGCGGGGTGCCCCATTCTGCTCTCTTAGGATGTCTAATGACTACTGAGGCCGCTGATGTGGAGTACCTGGCATAGGAGGCAGCACAATGCACCTAATATGAAAAACGTATGTTTTTGGTGGTGTACGGATACTTTTGATCACATAGTGTATGTCGTGGGAATAATTCAAATGAGAGACCACCTGGACCTTGCATTCGTGACTCTTCCCTAGCAGCTGCGAGCGACCGGTCCCTGTTTTTACGCATCTGGTGAGTGATTTCAGACTCTGTTTTACGTCGTGGTCTTTTGATGCCTTGTAGTGGAGCTAGTGTCTGAAATTTCTTGCAGTGCTTATAATACAGGCTGACATTTATGTTTTACGTGAGTGCTTGCGGTCGTTAATTTGTGCACGATTGTTGTTGTTCTGGTCGTAAAGCGTGCTACAGAATTTGACAGAAGTTGTTTGGACCTGTCATATGTACTGGGCTGTACGAGGAAGTTGGATTTGTTTGCAAATTCTCCCCAAAAGGGAAAAGAAGGAGAATGTTATGGTAGCTTAAACTTGACTAAAACCAACTAGAAGTGATGAAACATCCCTTTCGAAAAATTTATGAATTACTGTGCTTATATACCTCTTACGTTATTTGATTTTCAAACAGCTGAGCAGAACTGAACGTACTCAGACGTTTCTCTATTTACTTTTTCTGATCAACGCTAAACTGACACTCAATATTTTTAGCGCAACGCAATCTGACTTTCAATAATCCCTACAAAAGAATGGCCCTGACTAGCAATAACCTATACCTTTTATGAATCACTTACCTCACAAAAATCTTCGTTGCTCGAACTAGTGCAATACAACGATCGCCAGTACTACCAGCTAAATAAAAGACTCTAACTACTGAAGGCACTAACTACTGAAAGTCATAGTTAGCAAATGAAAGATTTTGATAGAGAACAAACAATGTATTTACCTTAATAATATTCAAAAGTCTTCATATATATATCAGTTCATGACATACAGTATTACAAATTTACTCTTTCTGGCAGACACGTCCAGATCGTCCGCTCTTAAAATTCTACCATCTCTCTCCCCACATCCACCACTGCTGGCGGCCCACCTCCAACTGCCCAACACTACAATAGCGAATATTACAAGAATGCCAACCAGCCACAGACTGCACACAGCACAGCCAGTGATTATCATACAGAGCGCTTCGTGGCGTTACCAATATAAAAACCTAAACAGCCTACTTACAGTGAAATTCATGAGTGAGTTTGTGGGATTAAATTATTGTTCGCTACTATTTGGGTTGGTACAGCGGTAAAAAGCCGTTGTTGCCATGTTATAGTGATCTGTCCTTAATAATTTCGAATTTTGGGAAATTTCGTTTGAAGCTTTCTAGAGGGGTATTTGTTTACCGTGGCTTAAGTAATCACAGTGATAAACCTCTTTTCACGCTTGTTACATCGTGAGCTCATGGATGCGAGTGCGCCACCAGTTTAATTGTAAGCATGATCGGAAGTTGAGCTTCTTGCTCTCTGCTATTTATTTTGCTATTACAGCTATTAATTTTTCCGCCGACGTATTCTAACCTATATCCCTTAGTGATGATGGTTTCCTGAAATTTCTCTCCGAGTCCGTAGCTATAGCTGTTTGTGAAACGTATAAAGTCATTACTTAATCTCACGATAGCCTTGCGTGTTAGAATTAATCTAGGAGCTTTACTTAATGAATTGAAAGTAAGAAAGTATTTCTTTTATTTTTAGCAGTACTTAAGGAAATTTTACGCATGTGGTATTGAAAACTACCAAGCAAGTCGACGGTCAGAATTGGGATTTGTTCACACGGGTCTGGTTTCTTTTACTGCCATGCAGCTCTTGCTTGGCTTTTCTTTATGGTTGTATACTGATTTGTGCGTTATTCGGCCAGTAACTGTGTAATCTGATTTAAGGTTTAGTTTCTTACAGATGTCTGTGATGCAGTGTCTGACTCTGGCGGTTGTTAGCTTGCTTTGTCCGTTAGCCCCGCCCGCTCTACATCGAACCGTTGTGTCTGCATCCGTCGTAAAGTCAGAGTTACTGTTGCTTCGTACTCTGAGCTCGGTATTATTTAGTCTGCTGATTTAAGCACTGTATGACTATGCACCTCAGATTATGGCATTTGGTGTTTTAATAATTCTTTTACCAGTGATTTAATTCCAAGATTTTAGAATGTTAAAATTGTAATTCATTGATGCTCCTACCAAGTTACTTAATTCCAAATTATTGATGTAACTTTTTAAAAATTTGCCAAATCAGTTAACTTCAACGTCTTGAAATGAAATGATGATCTTTAAATAAAGGTATTCCCGCCTGGCTGAATTACTATAAAGAAAAAGAATAAAAATTTTAAGAAGGTGTTTTGGTAATCATTCCTCCTGTTGTTTTAACTACCTGTGAAAGTGATTGCTATTTTTCTTGGTTGAAAAAGTAAATTCTTTTACGTATATTGTTGTACAGTTTTAATAAATAAATTGTTACAATTGTTCTTGAACTATGATTGATGCTGTTGTCATTTTTCTCTTGGGCTAGCCATCCCTCTCCACACCCAAGTGTGCTGAATCTTACTGTCGCCTATTAAAAGAAAGAATCAAAATTTGACGAGGTAATTGCGTAAGGTGAACTTCGTACCATTTTTTATGTCCCAATAAGTGCATTTATTTCCATAGCCCGTTACTCTATTGAGACGTTAACGGTGGTCACTGTGGTCGTTCGCTAAAGGTGTGAGATGTTATTTGAAAACTTATGTTGTAACGACGGAAATGCATATCCTCCTATTTTCATCTATTGTACTATAAATTTTTTCCTTATTTTGTTAGCTGAAGATATGATATTTCTGTGTCTTTATATATTTTATTGTTTTACTATTTGTATATATATATATATATATATATATATATATATATATATATATATATATAGCCGGCCACAGTGGCCGAGCGGTTCTAGGCGCTACAGTCTGGAACCGCGCGACCGCTACGATCGCAGGTTCAAATCCTGCCTCGGGCATGGATGTGTGTGATGTCCTTAGGTTAGTTACGTTTAAGTAGTTCTAAGTTCTAGGGGACTGATGACCTCAGAAGTTAAGTCCCATAGTGCTCAGAGCCATTTATTCCATGTATAATTGGTTTGTTTTGTAAATATTATTTGTATTTTTACGCTGGGTGTGGCCTAGGGAAAACTATGCTATCGAACGATTACATCGATAGGTCGTGTGGAGAACCAAAGTGTTTAGGATCTTTGGTAGTGTTGGCTTTGCCGCGTGGAGCGTGGGCAGAACAGAGTCTGACTGGAATATGGCGGTGGAGCAGGTGTGTTGAGTGACGCTCCCGCGAGTTGCCGCGCTTTCGTTGTTTGGCAGCATGTAATTGCGCTAGACTTGCTATGATAGTTTCTGACACGGTGTCGCGGACGAGAAACATTGGCTGGAACACATCAAGAGCCAGTTTCGCCTGGTGACCGTGTCGAGAAGAAGGCGCGCCAACATCCAGCTTCTGCAACAGTGTCGGCCGACAATAAGTGATAGTCACCACCTCTTCGAAAGACGACCTCAAACCTTTAATCAACCAACAAGGGAGACTGAAAGCACGTAAAGTTTTAGAACTGTATGGCAGATCTCAACTTTTCAAACTGTTTCATTTGCATCACTAAAATACAGCTACTTAGCATGAACCTTTGTTTCTCATTGTTCCATTTGCATTACCAAGCAGAGTCGCTTCCTTTTCCGAAATGAACCCGTGTGTCGTTGATATTCAAACGACAGCATTAAAGTAATATCATTCCATTTTACTGCTTTAATTTCAAATTTCAGTTAAAGTATTCATAGCTTGGTACAATATTTAGATTACACAACCACAAATTAAGAGTGCGAGTTTTGTTACCATTTTTTAGCTTACCTGTGACTGGAGCTCAGCTTGGTACGTACTAAATTTTACTATTATTAATTGTTCAGAGTCAATTAATTCAAGTTCAAAGTTAAATCTCTTATTTCTAAATTGTGTAGATTCAAGTTGCTTTATGAGATGGTTTTTGAGGTGGCCCAAGACTAACCTTACTTTATTTTATTTCGTAGTGCATCAGAAACAAAGTCCACTATTAATTTCAGTTACTAAATTTCAATTTTCCGATTTTATTAATTCTTTTGCCAAATTAAGTCAGAGTACAGTGAAATTTGTTACTTGTCACAAACTTTCAGTTTTCACACAGCACGTGTCAACCTTCAGTTGCCACGCCTTTAGTGCTAGTTATATGTGCATTAACCTTTCTTTTTCAGTTATCATAGTCGTTGTCCATAGGACTGGCGACTGTAATTTTCCCCAAATTGCAAATATCTAACTGACGGCAGTTAACTGTTAACGTAACGACTGCACGTTTACTTTCTTCATTAACTTTACACTTTTTTAAAATTAATTTCCACCAATTTCATTTTTATTTTTCCTTTCATTTAGATGTAACCCTTTCCTCGCTCTTTATCGACAGATTAACTTCGGTGACGATTGCTTTTTCCATATTTCCATTAGGTACACGGGGTTTAATTTTTCACTGTCATTAAGGTCGATAAGTGAGGGGGAGGTTACAACGTAACAGCAATATTCTCATGCACAGGCTTTATTTTCAACGTAAGTAGTCGGTATTTATTACGCGTTATTTTCGAAAACGATTGGATACAATTAAAAATATAATTCTCGTCTTCGGCTACTCGACACGTCTTTTGGTAAATGACGTGGCAAATAACTCGATTTCTAAAAACAGATAATTTTAACCTACTGTGATTCTCACATGATACGAACGTTTCGTCCGTAATACCAAATAATCAAACTCCTTCCACATGAAAGACACGCCAACCGCTTCACATAACAATGTTGAGGATTAATACCTGAAACAATATAGAAGATACAGATAAAGAGATAGGGAAGGACTCAGTACACCGAACATAAAGAAAGAACGTACTGTATTCAGTAAAGCGGTCACACTGCAGGGCGTCAATAGAAATAGAATTATTGACGGTGAAAGATACGTTTCCAGCATTTACACGGACGGAGGCTACGTTTAAAATCTAGTTTAGGATCTACATTAGATCTTCAATTTGCAGCACCTAATCGAGATTTTTCTCTATCAGTCCGTCGAGCGCTCCCCGGAAACCGCAAGTACTTTGCACGTGCTGAATTTCATCACGATCAGACAGTTCTAAACAGCTCTAAACACTCAGAAGTGATACCCTTATTGTTTCATCGTTACCTGAATGTGACGTTTAATCAAGAACGTCAAGGACCGATGAATGTCTCACTGCCATTGTGGTGACAAACACTTGACTTCAAGGAGCTGACACCTCAGGTTATCGTCAGTGTGCACCAAGCAAAATCTCGGAGCACAGCTAGTTGAGAGTCAAACAATAAAAAAGCACTTACAAAATGGTGTTTCAGTGATCACAAGGACCATTAATAGGCGACTCAGAGAAAGAGGACTGGGCTCACGGCGTCTCTTGCTCCGTTTACCTCTGTCATCTTTACACCAACAAGCCCGTTTGAAGGGGTGTCGGGAACATTCGGCATGGAATCTCATTGCCTGGAGTAGAGTTGTCTTTAGTGATGTGGCCCGCTTCGAACTGAGCCCTGATCACCAGCGAAGACGTGTCTGGAGACGACCTGGACAGCGATGGGATACAAACCCTGCTGTCGCTCGCCATACGAGGAGTGATGGTCTGAGGTGCAATTTCATTTCAACCTTTGGTTGTCATACGTGACAACCTTACAGAACCACAGTACGTCGACGATATTCTACGCCCTGTTTTGTTGCTCTTTATGACAAGCCAATCGGGGCTTACATTTCAGCAAAATAATGCCCAACCGCATGCGACGAGAGTCGCTACTGCTTGTTTCGGTGTTTTCCATAGCTGGCCTTGGCCAGCAGGGTCGCCGGATCTCTCCCCAGTTGAGACCGTTGGGGCATTATAAGTAAGGTCATCCAAACAGCTGGTGATTTTGAATACGTCACGCGCCAGATGGAAAGAATTTGGCACGATATCGTTCAGCAGGACAGTCAATAACTCCATCAGCGCCACGTCGAATAACTGCTTGCGATGCGTTTTTGATGTGCGTAATTTATGAATCTCTTTCTCTTGACTAGGTCATCCAGTTTTTCTGAAACTGTAATTATTTCTTTGTCTCTAGGTACATGCACATTACATCTACCGATTTCCGTCCGATTCTATCATTTCTTCGTTGTGCATCGCCTTTTTTTAAAATTTTTCTTAGAGTGTATTTTCAAATGTTGGATTATATGTGTTAAGAACTACTGCAACGACGAATTGTTGACTGAGCTCTGAGGTTGGTTATGAGCCGTGGACAGGATGCCTCATTTAGCACAGACAGACTAACAAACAGGAGATTTTGGGAACATCTACATCATACTCCGCAAGCCACCTAATGGTGTGTGCTGGAGGGTGCTTTCGGTACCACTATTTGATGCCTCCAACCACGTTCCACTCGGCGAATAGAGCGTGGGAATTCTAATTTCTCGAATTTTCTCGTCGTAGTCGATACGCGAGATGTATGTGGGGGTAAGTAATATGTTGTCCGCCTATTCCTGAAAAGTGCTGTCCCGAAATTTCAGTCGCGCGGTCTAGGGTGCCTTGTCACGGTCCGCGCGGTTGCCCCCATCGGAGATTCGAGTCCTACCTCGGGCGTGGGTACTTGTATCGTCCTTTGCGTAAGTTAGTTTAAGTAGTGTGTAAGCTTAGGGATCGATGACCTCATCAGTTTGTTACCATAAGACTTTACCACAAATTTCCAATTTCCGAAATTTCAGCAGTGAATCTCTCCGCGATGGGCAACATCTCTTGTATAACGTCTGCTAGTGGATTTTGGTTAGCATCTCCGTAACGCTCTCTCGCCAGCTAAACGATCCCGTGACGAAACGCGCCGCTCTTCGTCGGATCTTTTCTATCTCCTATATCAGTCCTATCTGAAAGGGATTTCAGGTATATGAACAATACTCAAGAATCGAGCGAATTAGCGCCTTGTAAGCCATTTATTTCGTGGATGAGTTACAGTTCCTTTAGATTGTTCTGATGAATATGAATCTGGTGCCTGGTTTCTTTTAGCCTCTGAGCATTATGGGACTCAACTGCTGAGGTCATTAGTCCCCTAGAACTTAGAACTAGTTAAACCTAACTAACCTAAGGACATCACAAATATCCATGCCTGAGACAGGATTCGAACCTACGTCCGTAGCGGTCTTGCGGTTCCAGACTGCAGCGCCTTTAACCGCACGGCCACTTCGGCCGGCGTGCCTGCTTTTCCCACAATATGTTTTATATGGTAATTCCACTTATGGTCGCTCTGGATAGTTATGCCTACATGTTTTACGGCGGACGCTGTCTGCAGCTGTTTGTCGTCGAATAGTGGTTTTCTTCTCTATGTATGCGCAATGTGTTACATTTATTTACGTTCAGGGTTAACTGCCAGAGCGTCCACCACTCATAAATTCTCTGCAGGTCTCCCTACAAATTCGTACTATCTTCTGGTGTTGCTATTTTGCTATAGACGGCAGTGAAGTTGTCCTAACCTACGTCTCCATAAAAGTATGTTTTCTGATCTAACCTTCGTGTCTGTTAACACTTTCATTTTTAAATGCGGTAGCTACTTTTACACCATATCGTGTGTGTAATGGCGCGTTCGATTTTCTGAAGTCTACCATCACTGTGGTTTCTGTGATCGTAGATAATGTTATCTATCAATTGTCTAGCTTACTCTTAACTTTCTCGAAGGAAGCAATGTCTCACACGTCTCGTTCCGACTACCAATACGTTACGATATAGGTAATTTATATAGTGTATTTAAAATCAGGTCCTGAAGCGTCTCCGAAACAGATTGTCGAGTTAAAAGGAGTCAACTGAAAGCACATTCCGTAATTTCTACACGTGTCACTAGAAGCCTCTTGATGAACTGCATTGTGCAACCAAATTACATAAACTACTTCAGCGTATAATTTCATCAAATATATACACGTGTTGGAGAAGTGACAGAAGAACCTTAACAGTTAGATTCTTAGTCCTGATGTTGATATACTAGATTACGTGCTGGAGTAACGTATGCTGATATGAAATAAACGATGATTCACAAGCTGCGACAAGGTCGCGAACTGAATAGTGACACGAACACAGAATAAATTTCCTTTTTCCTTTACTTCTATAGTCACAAATTTTTTGTCATCAGACTACCGGTTTAGGTCTATAATGACATGTTTTTGTAAAACAGATCTGAAGAAGTCTATATAGTCTGACGACAAAAACATTTGTGGGCGTACACGTGAAGTAAAGGAAATTTATTAAAATGAAGATGCCTGGAAATTCCTTACCTAGTCGAACAAAGCATTTGAAAATACACTACCCGTAATTCGTGGAATACAGGCTGATCATCAGTTTCAGTGGAATAGACACCACCACAAATACGTTCTTTGCTGCTTAAGCCAGACGTTTGTTGAAATCAGCTAGTCGCAACTAAAAGTCAGGCAGAAACAATGTGACTACGTGAATGGAGATAATATTTTAGAATTAATATATCCTTATGCATCGAATCGAAAAGTGTTATGTGTGACAGTTGTATGTTTGCTGATTCATGTACTTGTTGGCAGCGGTCTCCCTGGTGTAGGTAGCTATCTCGCTCGTTCACCTCGCTTCCTCCACAGCTGCATAGCGGAAATTTCATTTCTCCAAAAGACATAGCATCACATCACTGGCACCTGCGAAAACTTTTTAACGGTGAACTGTCTCAATGAAGGGTCGGTCATGAGCTACGTATTTGCCATTGCCTCTAACATTTCCTGACTCATGTTTCTTTTCTGCTCACAAATGTATGCGAGCGTTTCACTGTCGTCCAACTGTTTGTCGTACGTCCGGAGGAGGAAATATTTAATCTTTATGAAACGTAAAAGTAACTGTTATCTTGACAGTAACTGCCGGAAATAACTGCATGTAGGACGTGGATGCATGTAAAGGACATGTCCTCTTAAATCAGATAATTCCTTGGAAAACATGAACTACCCAGCTCTACGTGTAAGCTGAATTCCATCCTATGGTCCTATCTTCATTCATGTATGACTTTTTTTACTTACAGATGTAGACGGCCGTGCCGCATTGGTAACACCGGTTCCCGTTAGGTCATCGAGGTTAAGCGCTGTTGGACTTGGCCAACACTTGGCTGAATCACCGTCCGGCTCTTGCGAGTGCTATTGGCAAGCGGGGAGCACTCAACTTTTGTGAGGCCAATTGAGGAGACACGTGACTGAGAAGTAGTGGCACCGGTCACGAAAACTGACAACGGCCGGGGGAGCGGTATGCTAACCATATGCCTCTCTGTATCTGCATCCTTTGACGTCTAAGGGCTAAGGATGACACGGCGGCCGGTGTGTACCGTTCGGCCTTCCAGGCCTGTTAGAACTATGTATGTTTGTTTGTTTTGTAGTTCATAGTCAATTATACTGTCATTTACACAACATACCGTTGTCCACACATGGCAACGAGTGTCAGTAATCATTTTCTAGACTGTAATTAGTTCTGGAAAGAGAGAAAACTAGAAATTTTCTTACATCTTGCTGAGTAACGCCATATTATTTTTATCTATAACTAATGTTTACATATGTTTCGTTACCTGGTTGTTCTTCCATACTTTAATAACAACGTTCCTTTTTGTTATGTCACTCTTTACTGTAGGAGTGGAAATGTGCAATGGTTGTGTGTGTGTGTGTGTGTGTGTGTGTGTGTGTGTGTGTGTGTGTGCGTGCGTGCGTGCGTGCGTGTGTGTGCGTGATTGTGTGTGTGAGGTTTGTTGAACTTTTAAACCTTTTGTTTAACTTCATTGTATGTTCTGTGATTTAGTGACGCACGGCACAGTTAAAGCCCTACTCTGTTCGGCAGCTGGCACCAGGGCTGGTGAAATGTTCCCACTATGGCAGAGAGTGCGCAAAAACGACAAAGCAGCCCAGCACAGTGTCACCGCGAGAACGACGAGTGGCCGAGAGTGACAGCGAAGCAGTCTGGTACGTGGGAGTGTAGAGGCCAGATCTTCCTACCAATGCCGAAGGCATAAGCCGAAGGCATAAGCTGCAGCTGCAGGATAGCACTTGGTGTTGGGCGTGTTTCGTCGTGGAATGGGTGTTTCCTGCACTGGTACCGATTCGTCTTGGAGCGTATACTTGGGATGTAAGTCCCGGTGAAGCTCACATCACAAGCGATCAGCCCGTGTACGAAGAGCTTGTGTCGGCTGCTGTTGTTTTGCGATTCGACAGTTGGTCTGGCAGCAGCGCAGCGACGAGACCAGGTAGTGTGCGACAGGGGAGACAAGCGGCCGTTGGCCTATGGCAGTCTGCGGCAGTGCGTACAGATGAAGGAGCAGCTGTTGTTACTGTGGATCTGGAGGACAGTCAGTCTGTGGAGATGAGACGAGGAAGGACTAGACATAGGAGCAACGGATGATGTGCTATTTCGCATGGCGAGCAGTGGGACCGAGTTCAGGCCTCAGCTAGCAGCAACTTGTTATCAACATGGAGAGACTACTTACAGGTCACGATGGGCAGCCAGTGCCTGATGCCTTGGCTGTACATACTCGTGGTGTGTGCTGGCACTCGACCAGAAGTGCAATCACCTGCATTGTGACTGCGACTCACGTTGACGCGGTGCTTACAGTTGTATGGTTTAGGATTTTCCTGTTGACGACCATGTCATTCCAAAAGTCAAGCAGTGCTTGCGGATATACATTGCAGTTGCGAAAGTTTCTATGTTAACTAGACCCCGTGGATGTGTTCCAATAGTTAACTGGTAAATTTTTGTTCCATATGGTCTCTGGGCCTAATTTTTTGTCATTTATGAATCAGTCTACCTTAAGTTCCAGCATCGTGTAGACCTTTTCATATGATGTTCTAATGAGCTGTTTGTTGCCATTTTTAGTTTTGATTTGGATAATTAACTTTTGGATTTCTTCTGTGATCTTCTTCTTTTTGTGCCACTGCCTTTGTACCGCAACGTGCGCAAGTTCGGCGCAAGTTTGGCATGGTTAAGTACGGATTTGACATGGTTAATTTTTAAGGGGTGGACGGATGCCTTTTCTGCCGCCATCGCATACCCGCCGGGACGGTATCAGTGTACCCCAGCTGTCTGTATCTAGTGTAAATCATGAAATAGTGCGAATGTGTTTCAAATGTCTGCGAGTCGCAGAGAGTGAGGCGGGGCGTGTGGACCAGCCCGATATGCGTCTAGTGGGATGTGGAAAACCGCCTAAAACCAATTCCAGGCTGGCCGGCACATCGGCCCTCATCGTTAATGCGCTGGGTGGATTTGATCCGGCGCCGGCGCACCTAATCGAGTCCAGGAATCAGGCCAGTCGTTGTGACCGAGCGGTTCTAGGCGCTTCAGTCTGGAACCGCGCGACCGCTAGGGTCGCAGGTTCAAATCCTGCCTCGGGTATGGATGTGTGTGTGTGATATCCTTAGGTTAGTTATTTTTAGGTAGTTCTAAGTTCTAGGGGACTGATGACCTCAAATGTTAAGTCCCATAGTACTCAGAGCCATCTGAACCAGGAACCAGCGCGTTAGCGCTCTCGGCAAACGTGGCGGGTTGGATTTCTTTTGTAATCTCGCATTTATATTTATTTAGGAAATAGTATCTTGAACATATCGCCAGCTACCTTGTTTCTTATTACTCTTTTCCAGCTTTAATAGTTAATTAGTTGTAGGTCCTTTTTATCCACATCGTGGTCTCCTTGTATTGTAAACTAACGTTTATTCAAAGTACCTAGATTACTTGTCATGTTGAGGTTTAATCTAGGGTATACCGGTCATCGGTTGTTGGTCCTAGTTGCTCAAAAGTAAAATTTCCTTATTTTGTTACAGATGTATTGACATTAAGAAGTATTTCAGTCCCCACAACCCTCAGCAACTTGCCAGTCTCAACGTTCCCTGCGCCACAAATCGGTCTCATAATATACCACAGATGCTAACAAGTTTGCCTTTGTGTATCCTACAGTATATTGATGTAATTGTTCGTAACTGTTTTCGCTATAGTGATAATAAACCATTTTATGCTGAAAAAAGTGACAGCCCAGTTTGGTTCTAAACAGCAGAGCTAGTAATATTATCAACTGAATAAAATTTTCCAAATATGAAAGAAATCACGTCGACTCCTCCATTACTACACGATGTCGTGCTTCGCAGTTCAAACCTAACTAAATAAATTTGCAAAGTATGTTACATCCTCAGTCGTGCCTTCCTAGTGTCCATGGCATAACTTTGGTTAACCATTGCAAGTTAATAAGGCGTAAAATATTCCACGTAAATAGAGCTAGGTGTTGTTACTATTCAGAGTGGCGTAGCTTTCAGTCTGACGCGGGTTTCACAGAAATTTCATCAGCTTAGTGGTGCGTCCACTTTGCTGTAAATGGTGTACGCATTGCGGTCGCATGTAATGAAATATTTGCCCACTGCGGTAGTCGGCAGCATTTACGCGTTCTATTATCTGCTCCATGAGCTTTGACAACAATGGGCGCTCACCGTAAATGGATGCGTGAACGAATCTTTGATCGTTCGCCCCTATCTGTAGCTTACATTTTTGTGTCGTAGCATTCTTGTTCTCCGACGAACATATTTTCACCTAATAAAAGTTTATATATAGTTCTTCTGTCCAATATCTCTCACAACTACTTCAATTGTGCCTTCACATTTTCGTTCCATGAATATTTGTATTTTCCTTGATGTGTTCGTGATTTATTTGGAATTTGATATGTTTCATACAATGTTCCCATCTATTCTAGACAAAGTGAATCAATGTAATACATTAAAACAGAATAAACAATAAACGTTCTCTTCACAATTTAGATTTTCAATACAACTATTGACGATGGCTTATCCAGTTCGTGGTAAGTTACGTTGTATATCCAGAGTACAAAAACATACAAAATCTGCAAACATGATACGAGAAATTGGTATAATGTACGTAGTTCCTGAAAGACAGGCTCGCTTTGATACAAGAAAACAGGACTCCTGAGTTATTCAGTTGACGGATTTGTTCCATCCATTGATGATCACAATAAGAACATGTGAAAATTGATGTTTACGTCCCAAGTACTGTCCTGCTGGTATCAAACATGGGCCTTAATATCAGGAAATCATTTCTGAGAACGTAGGTTTGGATCCCAACATTCTGTGTTAGTGAATCACGGTCAGCGGAAAATCCAGAACAGGAGAGAATCGAAACGATTGAGATGTGCTGCTAAGCAATGTTTATCATTAGGTGGAATGTTACGATATGGAATAAGGAGATTCTTCGCAGGCGCGACGGTCTGGAACCGCGCGACCGCTTCGGCGGCAGGTTCGAATCCTGCCTCGGGCATGGATGTGTGTGATGTCCTTAGGTTGGTTAGATTCAAGTAGTTCTAAGTTCTAGGGGACTGATGACCTCAGAAGTTAAGTCCCATAGTGCTCAGAGCCATTTGAACCATTTGTTGTACATATTGTATACGACCCATTTCTCCCTAAAGCTTACCTTTATTTTTCTCAGCATTTCGAACATCTTGCACCATTTTACATTGTCGAACGATTTTACCTGGTCGACAAATCCTATGAACGTGTCCCGATTTTCCTTTACTTTTGCTTCCATTATTAACCACAACGTCAGAATTGCCTCTCTCGTGCCTTTACCTTTCCTAAAGCCAAACTGATCGTCAATTATTGCATCGTCAATTTTCTTTTACATTGTTCTGCATACTATTCTTGTCAGCAATTTGGATGCAAGAGCTGTTAAGCTGATTGTGCCATAATTCTTGCACTTCTCAGTACTTGCCGTCTTCGGAATTGTGTGGATGATGTTTTTCTGAAAGTCAGACGGTATGTCGCCAGACTCATACATTCTACACATAAACGTTTTGTTACCACTTCCTCCAACGATTTTTTAAATTCTGATGGAATGTTATCTATCCCTTCTGCCTTATTTGATTTTAAGTCCTCCAAAGCTCTTTTAAATTTTGATTCTAATACCGGGTACCCTATCTCTTCTAAATCGACTCGTATTTCTTCTTCTATCCCATCAGACAAATCTTCTCCCTAATAGAGGCTTTCAGTGTATTCTTTCCACCTATAGGCTCTCTCACCTGCATTTAACAGCGGAATTCCCGTTGCTGTCGTAATGTTATCACTCTTGCTTTTAATGTCACCGAAGGTTGTTTTGACTTTCCTGTATGCTAAGTCAGTCCTACCGACAATCATTTCTTTTTCGATTTCATCATATTTTTTATGCAGCCATTTCCTCGTAGCTCCCCTGCGCTTCCTATTTATTTCATTCCTCAGCGACTTGTATTTCTGTACCTGAGCCTTTCGGAACGTTTTTGTACATCCTCCTTCCATCGATCAATCGAAGTATTTTTTCTGTTACCCATGGTTTCTTCACAGTTACCTTCTTTGTACCTATGTTTTCCTTCCCAACTTCTGTTATCGCCCTTTTTATGTATGTCTACTTTTCTTCAACTATACTGCCTACTGAGCTATTCCTTATTGCTGTATCTATAGTCTTAGAGAACTTCAAGCGTATCTCGTCATTCCTTAGTACTTCTTTGCGTATTGATTCTATCTGACTAATGTATTACACTTCATCCTGCTCTTCATTGTGATCTAAGTCTATATGTGCTCCTGGGTACGCCTTACAATCCAGTATCTGATTTCGGAATCTCTGACTGACCATGATGTAATCTAACCGACATCTTCTCATATCACCCGGCCTTTTCCAAGTATACATCATCCTCTTGTGATTCCTTAACGGAGTACTCGCTATTACTAGTTGATACTTGTTACAGAACTCAATTAGTCATTCTTCTCTCTCATTCGTTGTCCCATGCCCATTTTCTCCTGTAACCATTTCTACTAGTCCTTCTCCAACAACTGCATTCCAGTCCCCTATGACTATTAGATTTTCATCCCCATTTACATACTGTACTACCCTTTCAATATCCTCATACAGTTTATCTATCTCCATCTTCAGCTTGCGGCGTCGGCATGTATACCTGAACTCTCGTTGTCGGTATTGGTTTGCTGTCGATTCTGATAAGCATAAACCTGTCACTGCATTGTTCACAGTATCACACTCTCTGCCCTACCTTCCTATTCGAAACGAATCCTACTCCCGTTATACTGTTTCTGCTGGTGTGGTCCTATACTTATCTGAGCAGAAATGCTGTCTTCTTTTCACTTCATTTCACTGACCCCTACTATATCTAGATTGAGCCTTTGCATTTCTCTTTTCAGATTTTCTAGTTTCCCTACTGTGGTGTCACCGCCAGACACCACACTTGCTAGGTGGTAGCTTAAATCGGCCGCTGTCTATTTAGTACATGTCGGACCCGCGTGTCGCCACTGTGTGATCGCAGACCGAGCGCCACCACAAGGCGGGTTTCGAGTTACGGAATAGCACTCGCCCCAGTTGTACGACGACTTTGCTAGCGACTACACTCACGAAGCCTTTCTCTCATTTGCCGAGAGACAGTTAGAATAGCCTTCAGCTAAGTCCATGGCTACGACCTAGCAAGGCGCCATTAACCGTATCTGAAGATAGTCTTATTTGTATTATCAAGAGCGATGTACCACAAGGATAGAATAAAGTTAAGTATTCGAGGAGCTGCATACTTTTCTTAGTAGCATTCAATACTTATCCTGTTCCAGAATTCACGCCCGTCTGCGTTAGATAGCTTCCTTTTCGGCCTCCTCTATCTACAAGGTGTTGGCACATTTACCAACACATCATTGGCGACGATTTAACGGAAAGGGTCTTGTTCTTTCTAATTGCTTACATTTACTTGTGTCATGGCTTCGCCAGATGTACTGTCCGAATTTTATCGCTTGCAGAATCAGCAGACGCAGGCGTTATTGGATGCCCTTGGACAGCTCGTCCAGGGTCAACGTGCCATTCAAACCGATGCGGCAGCCGCCGCTTCACCGCTACCGCAGCCACAACTCGCAGTTGCACCGCCTTTTAGGCACTACGACCCGCACGAATCTTGGACCGAGTGGTCCCGCCAGTTTGGATTTCATCTCGCCGCCTACAGAATTCAGGGTAATGAGCGGCAGCCGTTTTTGCTTTCGTGTGTAGGTGTGTCCACCTACCGTGTGATAGTGAAATTGTTTCCCCGACGCGACGTAGTAACTCTGTCATACGAAGATATTTTGTCGGCATTGGACGCCTATTTCAAAGAAACAGTTAATGTAGTTGCAAAAAGGTATACTTTCTTTCGTACAAAACGTACGGCCGGGCAAACTAATCGGGAGTGGGTTGGAACATTGCAAGGCCTTACAAGGGAGTGTGCATTTGAATGTGACTGTGGCCTTCCTTATTCAGATACTATGGTGCGTGATGCAATAGCACAGAACGTTTCTGATGTTCGCATACGGGAGCAAATTTTGAAACTAGTTAATCCCTCCCTTCAACAAGTGATCGACATACTGGATAGACAAGACACACTTGACTTTGCTCAGAAATCATTTGAAACTTCGCCAGCTGTGTGTCGCATTAACCGACCCGCCGGGCGCGCTGCAAGGAACTGTGAACAGCCTTCGCGCACGTCCGCACAACCACGTGTCCCGCGAAAGCGAGCAACTGCAGTGCTGAAATCATGCCCGCGGTGTGCTACTAGACATTCGCGTGAAAATTGCCCGTCACGCCAAGCTATTTGCTTTTTCTGTAATAAGAAAGGACATGTTCAAAGTGTTTGCCAGAAACAGCTCAGATCAGACACTCTTAATCATTCCAGGCCCTTTGCTTCGCGCCGGAATCAAACCAAGAATACTCAGGCTCGTGGACCTTCGCCCATGGACATTCACGTAGTTAATTCCACTTCGTCCAGTGCCACTTTCTCTAACAGTGACTGTGTTCGTCCCACAAAAAGTGTGCGTCGACGTCGCCGGAAATCACGTCAATTAGCAAGTGATGCTGGGCCCGTATCAGTTCAAATTGCACGAGACAGTCGCTCTTGTCGTCAGCAGGACAATAAACTTTTTGTAGATTTGGACTTTAATGGCAAGGTCATACCATTCCAGCTCGATACCGGAGCTGCAGTTTCATTGCTCAATCATGACACGTACAAACAACTGGGCAAACCTCCGTTGCGTGCCGCAAAGGTTCAGTTAAAAAGTTATTCAGGACAGCAGATCCCTGTGTTAGGACAGTGCACCCTTCTTGCAACATACAAGGGACAAACAAAACTTGTGTCATTTTACGTTCTTCGTTCTTCTACTGCAGTGAACTTGTTTGGTTTAGATTTATTTCAATTGTTTAACATTTCTATCGTAAATCAGGTCCTATCAGTGAACCAGACTGTGCCTTCAGACAGTGTTTCTCGTCTGTGTGAAGAATTTGCAGACATTTTTGCACCGGGCCTTGGTTGCGCTAAAAACTATGAAGCACATTTGGAACTGAAAGTAAACGCGCAACCGAAATTTTTCCGAGCGCGCAATGTTCCCCACGCATTGCGTGATGAGGTCGCAAGAATATTACACGATTTAGAATCGCAGGGTGTAATTGAACGTGTGCAAACTTCTCTCTGGGCCTCACCCTTAGTAATTTTGCCAAAACCTTCCGGAAAACTGAGACTTTGTGTGGACTTCAAGGCAACAGTGAATCCACAACTAGTGACTGCAATTTTTCCCTTACCCCGCCCGGAAGATCTTTTTGATAAACTGTGCCCGGGTAAATACTTTTCCAAGTTGGACCTAGCAGATGCGTACTTGCAAATCCCAGTGGACGCCGAATCCCAGCGCGTCTTGGTGGTTAACACGCATCTTGCTTTGTACCGCTTCAAAAGACTGCCATTCGGGTGTGCATCCGCCCCTGCATTGTTTCAGCAATATTTACAAACTATTTGTGCGTCGGTCCCTACTGCTGCGAACTATCTGGACGATATTGTGATCTCCGGAAAGACGGCAGACGAGCATTTAGCGCACCTACGCACATTATTTCAGGTATTGCGCCAATATGGTCTTCGCTTGCGGAAGGACAAATGTGTGTTTTATGCTCGTGACTTACCATACCTGGGGCATGTCATCAATGCCCAAGGCATACATCCGAGTCCAGAGCACCTCCGTGCCATACAAGAATTGCCTTCGCCACAGAATATGAAACAGCTACAGAGTGTGTTGGGTAAAATCAACTATTATCATCGCTTTCTGCGCAATGCCTCTTCCATTTCAGCTCCGCTTCATAGCTTACGCCGTAAGGGTGTTCCGTTCGTCTGGACGACGGAATGCGAACGCGCCTTTCGCCAGTTGAAATCTGCGTTGCTTTCAAATACTTGTCTTACGCCATTCGATCCCCAGAAACCCCTTTTGTTGATGGTCGATGCATCGGATTTCGGGATCGGTGCTGTGCTTCCGCACAAAGTCGGCTCGCATGATCGCCCTATTGCCTTTGCGTCCAAATTGCTCTCGTCTGCGCAAAGAAATTACAGATAGAGAAAGAAGCTTTGGCTTTCGTCTTTGGTGTTACAAAGTTCCATGATTTCTTGTATGGTCGTCACTTTACCATCATAACAGAACACAAACCTTTGACATCGCTTTTCCATCCGAACAAGCCTGTACCTCCGCGTACAGCGCAGAAATTCATTCGCTGGTCTATTTTCCTCTCGCAGTACCGTTACGATATCTTGTATCGGTCCACTGCTAAGCACGGAAACGCCGATGCGTTGTCCCGTTTGCCTGTTGCTGAGGATAAAGCATTCGATTCTTCCGAACTTGCTTGCATGTTCATTGATTCGGAAACCGATGAAGTGGTCGAATCGTTTCCGATTGACTTTCGTCGTGTAGCTACAGCCACAGCTGCTGACCCTGTCCTTGCTACCGTTTTGCGTTTTGTTGCTACGCAATGGCCTTTGTCAAAGTCTCGGATGGAGGATCCGTTGGTTTGCCGATTTTTTGCTCATAAGGAGAGACTTTTTGTTCGACGTGGTGTTTTGTTGTTGCGTTCTGATAATGATCAGCCCAGAGTCGTGGTCCCACGTTCGTTACAGTCCTCTGTTTTACGGCTTCTTCTCCAAGGACATTGGGGTATAGTGCGAACGAAACAACTTGCTCGTCAGCACTGTACTTGGTTCGGAATCGATGCTGCGATTACGAATATGTGTTCTTCTTGCATGGCGTGTGCCGAACAACAATCCGCACCGCCGCGGAAAGTCTTTGCATGGCCAAAAGCCACTTCTCCTTGGCAACGCTTGCAGATAGATTTTGCTGGTCCATTCTGGACAGCTCGATGGTTGGTTCTGGTAGATGCCTTCAGTAATTTTCCTTTTGTTGTCCGGATGTCTTCCACGACGTCTTCTGCCACCATCCAAGCGTTGTCTGCTATCTTTTGCATTGAAGGTCTTCCGCAGACTATTGTTTCCGACAATGGCCCACTATTCATGTCCGCAGAATTTCAGTCATTCTGCCAGGCCAATGGTATTCAACACCTGACATCCGCGCCGTTTTCACCTCAGTCAAACGGTGCCGCTGAACGATTGGTCCGGACTTTCAAGTCACAGATGTTAAAGTTGAAAGAGTCGCATTCTCGGGAGGACGCGTTGTTACTCTTTTTGTCATCGTATCGCTCTCAGCCCCGAGATGGTCGTTCGCCGGCTGAGTTGCTCCATGGTCGTCCTCATCGAACCTTGATGTCTTTGATGCATCCACCGCATCAGGTTCCTGTGCAGCGGCAGACTTCTGCTTTTGCTCCAGGCGACGTTGTATTTTATCGCAACTATCGAGGTTCACGGCGTTGGCTCGCAGGGCGCATTCTTCGCTGCCTCGGCCGCGCGATGTATATGGTTTTGGGGGCCTCTGGTGAGGTGCGTCGGCATCTCAATCAGCTGCGCCTCTGTCGTCGCACGGGTTCTGCCGCTCCCCGTCTGCTTTCAGCGACGGTGCCGTCCGGTCAGCGCCCTGGGGACCCATCTACTGGCTCGCCTCATCCCCAGGTGTTACCGACGATGCCTTCCATTTTGCCCCATGGCGACGCGCCGCCGCAGCCGCCGCCGCCGCCGCCGCCGCCTGTCCTCCAGCCGGCGCCGCCCGCATTCGACGCTTCGCTGCAGCCGCCAAGCGCCTCCCTGGGTCACGCGCCGCCGATCGCTTCCCGTGACCTGCTGTCCTCCGCCATGGAACTCTTGCCCGCTCCGGACCACAGGACGTCATTGCGCGTCGGATAGCCCGACGCAATGGAGGTCGACCCTTCGGCCCCTCCTGTCTCCTTACGGACGCATACACCGCATGTTGACGTGCACCCTGGACTAGGTTTTCAGGCGTTTCCTAGCTCCCCTCGGACCGAATGGCCGGGTGCGGGTGGCACAGCCTCGCCTGTTGTTAGGCTCCCCACCTCATCGCATACGTCAACATGGGGTCCTCCCCACGGCGGGCGGAAGCCTTATAACACGACCGTTCGCCGATTTGCGGGGGAGGAATGTGGTGTCACCGCCAGACACCACACTTGCTAGGTGGTAGCTTAAATCGGCCGCTGTCTATTTAGTACATGTCGGACCCGCGTGTCGCCACTGTGTGATCGCAGACCGAGCGCCACCACAAGGCGGGTCTCGATTTACGGAATAGCACTCGCCCCAGTTGTACGACGACTTTGCTAGCGACTACACTCACGAAGCCTTTCTCTCATTTGCCGAGAGACAGTTAGAATAGCCTTCAGCTAAGTCCATGGCTACGACCTAGCAAGGCGCCATTAACCGTATCTGAAGATAGTCTTATTTGTATTATCAAGAGCGATGTACCACAAGGATAGAATAAAGTTAAGTATTCGAGGAGCTGCATACTTTTCTTATTAGCATTCAATACTTATCCTGTTCCAGAATTCACGCCCGTCTGCGTTAGATAGCTTCCTTTTCGGCCTCCTCTATCTACAAGGTGTTGGCACATTTACCAACACATCACCTACCACGTTCAAGCTTCTGACATTCCACGCCCCGACTAATAGAATGTTATTATTTCGTTGATTACTCAATCTTTTTCTCATGGTATCCTCCCCTTGGCAGTCCCCTCCCGGAGATCCTAATGGGGGACTATTCCGGAATCTTTTGCAAGAGGGGAGCTCATCATCACACTACTTCAATTACAGGCCACATTTCCTGTTTCTACACTTTATGTATCTTTAATGCACTGGTTTCCATTGCCTTCTGCATCTTCATGCCGTTGATCCTTGTTGACTCTTCAGCCTTCAGGGGCAGTTTCCCACCCCTCTGACAAGAAAGAGCCCTGAACCTCTTTCAGCTCCTCTGCCCTCTTTGACAAGGCTGATGGCAGAGTGAGGGTGACTTCTTATGCCGGAAGTCTTCGGCCGCCAATGCTGATTATTAATCAAAATTTAAGCACCAGCGGGATTCGAACACGGGATCGAAGACGTGTTGATTACAAATCAAAGACGCTACCCCACGACCAACATTACCAAACCGTAGAGAGAATTTGCCGACCCCGTAGATAAATAGGGTAAAGTCCGGGGGTGGGGGAGGACAGTGGAGGGGGCGGGGGGGAGAGGGGCGAAGGTGCCACTTTAGTATTAACGTTTTCCTTTCCACGTTCTCAACCTTTCAACTAGCTTACTTGTAGATGAATTCACGGAAGGGTCGAAAACCTTATTTTATATCCGTCTGTAAGCACCTGGAGAGCGTGAATATATGGTTGATTCAAACTTATTGATTGCAAGTCCGAACTGCAGCAAAGTAGATCCATGTGGTTTAATCGACAAGAGCACAGAAGCTCCAAATGAAACCTAACAGTATGAGTTTGTGTCAGTTGTGGGTTTTTTGTTGTTGTGAAAATCTGCCCAAAATATTTATTAGCATGAAAGCTCCAATATTTTTCTCCAAGATCATGTACTAAAATTTTCAGCTATCTTCAGAAAAATTTCTTCCAGCATCCAACAATCACTCGTACAAAGAGTGATTCATTACCTTAGGATATTACTAATAGTCTTTTTTCCATCATTTCTGTTCTCTTACGCATGGTCCATTACATTCCTTGCAATGTACGCTCTTCATGGATTTTAGTACCCTGACTCCCGTCCCTACTACAGACAATCTTCGCTGCAGCCCCTCTACGGTAACTCCACTGGACTTTCTTACCTGAAACTAAATTAGGGTGTTGCATACCAGAAGAGTGAAGCTTTGTGATTGGCGGTCACCTGTTACTGAGGGGTCGTTTGTACTAAGACAGATGCACTGGACTGTAGAAGATTAAGGGACGATTGTATGTATCGTGGAATTTTATTAGATTAGAAGTAAGTGACGTGTTTTGATTTGTAGAGCTGTAGAGTCCTTCTTGAGCATTGCAATCTTGACTGTATTGTACAAGACAGTGTGGGTTTCCAGGATACTACGCATTTGGGGGAGTTCATATCCTCCATAAGGACTTGTAACTGCCCTTAGAAGCAGAGATTTCTGCACGGCAGTGAGTCGGTACTGTGTGTCCTAATTTCAACCAAAAACTCTCAAAGAGGCAGATTGTGTTCTACAGACTATGTCTTCAACAGATAGCCACTCAGTGTATGGGGTGATTAACTCGATCTCTCAATATGTTCCCAAGGAAAGGAAATGAAAGTTCCTCGTGCTCAGCCAATGGCGTAATTTGGATGGGAAGTGCAGGGACATGGAGTCAGCGCACCGCTCTCGGCCGTTGTCGGCTGTGTAGACCTCGGGGTGGCTACTTCTCACTGAAGTAGCTCCTCAGTTGGCATTACAAGGCTTGGTAGACCCGTTACTGCCCTCACTCCAAGGAAATGTTTCTGCCACAACTGAAAAAGAACTCCGGATCCTCCACATTGCAGTCAGCTAAGCTGACCACTCTGCTACAATGAACGTGATTTAACGAATTGGGGAGGTATGTTGCTGCTCGCATTCCTCTTACGAAATAATTCAGTTTACGAACTGCTTCCATTTCTCCTACAGCTTATGCATCTTTGCAGGTGCTGTACTGCTGGTTGTGGCAATAAAAATTTGATTGGACGTTTGTTGGGCTTCAGTGAATTGACACACATGTTATCAGTACTTAAACATAAAGGAGACTTTATTTAAAGCTATGTTTCCTGTTTTATTCGAACTTCACAATATATTACACGCTGCAGCCAAGTTTTGTCATAAAACTACCGGTGTGATTAAAACTGCATGCTGGGCCATACTTCGTAACTGGAACCTTGTCTTTCACGGGCAGTTATCTTGCTGACAGAGTCACGCAGGTATGACTACGACCCCTCCTCATACTTACATTTCAGTCAGTAGTGCTCTCATACTTCCTAAGGTCCAAAGAAGCACTCTTGCTCGATTAGCGTTCCTAAAAGAATGTATTTATCTTTACGCAGCGGTTATTGTGTTATAGATCTTTCGTTTATATGTTCAGAATTCTTTGTATACTTTTCCCATTTTCTTTTTATGTATATTATTACATGGCTACTTGATCTTTCAGTATGTATTTTCCAACATATTTACTACCTTTGGGCATCTCCTTAGTTTATGAGATAGCTGCGAAATCTGAATACTGGTGAGATACTATCTTTCCTATTTCTTATGTTTTGTAAGAAATTATTCTTGCATTTCAAGTAACTAATCATACTTCTCCAAATATCAATTTCCTTTTCTCCTTTCCTCTGGAGTCGTCATAGAAAATCCATCTCGTTTTCCAAGCCGAGTTTGGAAACTGGGAATATTTTGAAAAGTCTCTGGGTGGGTTACCAACCCAGAACCGGTAAGAATGCTGGTAGGACTGCCGTCTTCCCCAAGATTGGCAAAGTTTTACAGAAGTTATAAATATAGAGCGTACTTCAATCCGAGATGCTTTTAATAATTTCCACAACGAAATTCTGTCTCGAAATCTGGCAAAAAACCCAAAGAGATTCTGGTCATACATAAAGCATACCAGTGGCAAGACGCAATCAATATCTTCACTGCGCGATAACAACGGTGAAATAAATGATGACAGTGCCACTAAAGCATTGTTACTAAACACGGTTTTCCGAAACTCCTTCACCAAAGAAGACGAAGTAATTATTCCTGAATTCCAATCAAAAACAACCGTCAAGATGAGAAACATAGTAGTAGATATCCTCGATGTAAGAAAGCAGCTTAAATCACTTAATAAAGGCAAGGCCACCGGTCCAGATTGTATAACAGTCAGGTTCATCACAGAGTATGCTGATAAAATAGCTCCATACTTAGCAATTATATAGAACCAGTCGCTCACAGAAAGAACCGTACCTAAAGACTGGAAAATTGCTCAAGTCACACCAATACCCAAAAACGGACGTAGGAGTAAACCGCTGAATTACAGGCATATATGATCAACGTCGATTGGCAGTAGGGTTTTCGAACATAAACTGTATTCGAACATTACGAAGTACCTCTAAGAAAACGATTTATTGACGTATGGTCAGGACGGATTCAGAAAATATCGTTCTTGTGAAACACAACTAGCTCTTTATACTAATGAAGTAATAAGTGCTATCGACAGGGGATGTCAAATTGATTCCATATTTTTAGATTTACAGAAGGCTTTCGACACCGTTCCTCAAAAGCGTCTTCTAACCAAGCTGCGTGCCTGTGGAGTATTGCCTCAGTTGTGCGACTGGATTCGTTATTTCCTGTCACAAAGGTCATAGTTCGTAGTAATAGACGGAAAGTCATCGAGAAAAACAGAAGTGATATCCGGCGTTCCCCAAGGAAGTGTTATAGGTCCTCTATTGTTCCTGATCTATATTAACGACATAGGAGACAATCCGAATAGCCGTCTTAGATTGTTTGCAGATGATGCTGTCATTTACCGTCTTATAAAGTCATCAGATCATCAAAATGACTTGCAAAATAATTTAGAAAGATATCTGTATGGTGCGAAAAGTGGGAATTGATCCTGAATAAAGAAAAGTGTGAAGTTATTCACATGAGTACTAAAGGAAATCAAATAAATTTCGATTACGCGATAAGTCACACAAATCTTAAGGCTGTAAATTCAACTAAATACTTAGGGATTACAATTACAAATAACCTAAATTGGAACAATCACATAGATAATATTGTGGGCAGAGCAAACCAAAGACTGCGATTCATTGGCAGAACACTTAGAAGGTGCAACAGATCTACCAAAGATACTGCTTACACTACGCTTGTCCGCCCCATTCTGGAGTATTGCTGTGCGGTGTGGGATTCGCATCAGATGGGACTGACGGATGGCATCGAAAAAGTACAAACAAGGGCAGCTTGTTTTGTATTATCGAGAAATAGGGGAGATAGTGTCACAGACATGAGACGTGAATTGAAGTGGCAATCATTAAAACAAAGGCGTTTTTCTTTGCGACGGGATCTCATGAAATTTCAATGACCAGTTTTCTCCTCCGATTGCGAAAACATTCTGTTGGCACCTACGTATATAGGGAGAAATGATCATCACGATAAAATAAGAGAAATCAGGGCTCACACAGAAAAATTTAAGTGCTCGTTTTTCCCGAGCGTCTTTCGAGAGTGGAATCGTAGAGAGACAGCATGAAGGTGATTCATTGAACCCTCTGCCAGGCACTTTATAATGAATAGCAGAGTAATCACGTAGATGTCAATGTAGATGTCCTGGTCAAAGTTCCCTCTCACCTTAAAAAGGAGTTTTGGTGCAACATTTCCTCAGCACTCTGTCTAACGGTTATGTCACTAATACCCGGTCATTGGGGTTCGTTAGCCTGGCAGACCACACTGCTGGGCCGCTGGCAGGTGAAGTTGTGAAGTTGACGTTTGAGTCTGAGAGCCTTATATTCGCATTATCACCACATTAGCACCCGATAAAAAGAGAGAAACCTGATGACAGTTACAACACTGGAGGAAAACAAAGTTGAGCAACTACTTACACCGTTCAAAACTTACGAAGCAGTACAATAAAAAAACAACACGTTCTTTTGTTTCGTGACTTAAATGCAATCTTAAATGCAATGGTAGGAAACAATTCAATACCTGCTGATGGTAGAATACATGGAGAAACAATTTGTAATCAGAATGGGTAATTACTTAGAGATGTTTCCGCTTTAATGGTACAAAAATACGAGGACGGGCTGAAAAGTCATGCCTAGTGAATTTTTTGTGTGAAAACTTTTCAAGCTTTTTGAATGAAACAGACTATATTATTTCCCAGCATAACTATCCTGGTGACGATCAAATTTCTCCCAACAAGACAATATTTTGTTGCTACGTCACTATAGGATGTCTGACGTTGTTGACGGAGCCACAACCTCACTTCTGGTGGCACCGCTTTATTACTATAGGAGTGAAGCCTCCGAAGGTGTTCAGGTTTTGCAGACAGATGAAAACCGGGTGGGGCCGGGTCGGGAATGTGTGGAACCAGTAATCCAAGGCTTTGGGTAGTTGCAAATGTTGCAGCTCTAGTATATGGTCTGGAAATGGCATGCTGAAAGAATATCTGCTCCATGTATGGACGAAATCTTCGAAAGTGAAGCTGGATTACAGCACGCTATTTCTCATGGATCGACATACGGCAACTACATTACACACCGTAATGTTACACGCTATATTTCGGAGCAGTGTAGCTGCATAGTGCTGCAAATATAAAGCCGTAAGGAATGAAGATGTAGCGTGTTAATAACGTTTGTTTCATTTATCTGCACTTTGCCGTAACGGTAGTTACATTGTGGATGTTGTCTTCTGTCCTCGCACATGTCATTGTTATTCTGTTGCCGTAATGCTGTGACAGCTTGATCTTATTTCCGCCATTGTTCTTCCTTCTGCTCCATATATAGCATGGCAGCTACATTAGAAGTGTGCACCAATGAGGAACAACGGGCGGTGACACGATTCCTCTAATCGGAGGGTGTCAAAGGGGCAGACATTCATCGCTGACTATCATCGCAATATTGAAGAAGTGCGCTGTCACACAAAACTGGGATTTTGTGGATCGAAAAGTTTAAAAGTGGTCGAACAAGTGTAACGCTTGAAGAGGGGGCGGGACTGCCATCAACTTCCACTACAGATGACAACATTCAGCAATCCAGAGAGATGATTCCTGCGAATAGACGAATCACTATCGATAATGTAGCATCCGCTTTGAACATCACCCATGGCTCTGCCCATCACATCATCCACCACGAGCTCGGTTTCCGTAAGGTCTGTGTACAGTGGGTACCAAGAAAGCTTACCGACGACCATAAGCTCACCCGTGTTAGGGTTTATGAACGCTTACTCACTCGCTTCAAGAACGAAGGTGATGCATTTTTGAGCAGAATTGTCAACGAAGATGAAATATGAGTGCATCACTACGAACTTGAGTCAAAGAGCCAAACTGTACAGTGGAAACACCCTGGATCGCCGCCAAAGAAAAACTTCAGGACAGGGCCATCTACAGGAATGACTATGTTAACCGAGGTTTGGGACTCACAGGGGCCCTTACTGGCAGAGTTCATGGAAAAGGGAACGACTATCAACAGTGTGGAGTATAATGAATTGTCGGAAAAGAAGCTGAAGCCAGCAATTCGCACCAAACCCCGCGGTTTGCTGAGTTTTGTTGTTGCCTGACAATGCACGGCCACACCCGGCCAGTCACACTATTGGAACCATGAGCAAGATGAAATTTGGGGTATTGGAACACTCTCGCTACAGCCCAGACCTATCTCCACTTGTTTGGACCACTCAAGGATCCTTTGCGTGGTCGCCGACTTGCCTCAGATGTGGACGTGCGAAATGCGGTGCAATAGTGGCTCCGCGACCGACCGAAAACCTTTTATCTGGTCTGAATGCGTACGCTCTTTGACCATTGGGCAAAGTGCATTGAGAAGGAGGAAGATTACGTAGCATAATGATGTGCATTGTATACGCCTAGCTTCAAGTTAATAAATGGTAGAATGAAAGGTGTAGATAATTTTTGACTCCCTCTTGAATAAAATGTAAATCACAATCGCTGATGTTACACCTAGGTACTCAATCCGTAATCCGGCCGCGGTGGCCGTGCGGTTCTAGGCGTTTCAGTCCAGAATCACGCGACTGCTACGGTCGCAGGTTCGAATCCTGCCTCGGGCATGGATGTGTGTGATGTCCTTAGGTTAGTTAGGTTTAAGTAGGTCTAAGTCTAGGGGACTGATGACCTCAGATGTTCAGTCCCATAGTGCTCAGAGCATTTGAACCATCCATCCATAAGTTCCGTTCCAATGGATGTAATAGTTACATGAATAATATAGCACTTGAGCACTGTATGAATACATGAAACATGAATATATGCTATATTCTAACTCACTGATCAGTAGTTGTCTAGAGGAGCATGAGACAATCTTGTCATAAATGTACTCCAACCACCACTTAGCTCATGTCATGTTATCTCTGTAAGCTGTACTCTAGTATCAAATTTAACATTCCCGATTTCTGTTATCACTCGGCAATTACGGTTTCGTTGTGTACGTATACTTGCACGTTTCGATCGATGGGCAGTCAAACTTCAAGCAGTGGCAAACAGTAGTACACTGGAACCTCGTAGCTGCGATTCTACGAGTCTTGCTGCAGGCGTCGGAAACTCGAACAGCTGTCTCTCCTGGTCCGATGTATCGCTCAGTCTATCTGCTGATTTATGGTTGATTATCAATGCAGATGTTAGATATCGAGGAATCTCAAATAATTTTCTCCCTGCTTGGTTGTATAAAGTAATTATGATTGCTGCTTGACTGCACTGTGGAAAAGAAAAACCTTAAAGTATCAGCGAAAATATATGCAATGAACTTTAATACTTACATTCAGTTGTGTGAGTCAGCTTTCTATTACTCTCTATGGAGGTGGTAACAGATCTCTGATGACATCTCTGGTGACAACCAATCCTTCCAGTAAGGTGTTCAGAACACGAGTGACGAGTCCATCTGATAGTTAACTCGCTTGGATCAGTGGTGGGGGTAAATGATTGCAACTCCATAGGAACTGAAATTGGAAGAATTGTTTTGGACGTGTGCTGGGGGCGGCGAAGAGTAATTAGTGGCAGACACCTTCATATTGTAAACTACAGAGGATGTGTGACAGCTCACCAATTATAGCGATATATTGGAGCCACTATCTTGGAGCAATCTGGCAACTATGCAGGCAGCGCCCGCTTTCGTGACCAACAGGGTAATGCCCCATCCCCAAGCTTTAAATTTTCAGCCATCTATACCTAACGCAATAGGCCTAGATAAATGAAGGATAAAGGAGGAGGAGGAGGAGGAGGAGGATGAAGAAGAAGGGAAGGAGCATGACAGCATGACCTTACCCCTGGGGAAAATCGAGCCACACTGATTTCATACGTGAGTAATTTGTTCCATTACTCTCGCATCGTTGTGGGAGTATTCTTTCGCTGTATTTGTAACTATTGAGTTCCATGTGAAATGCTTGACATTTATGTAATCTACCATTATAGACCAGCCACATACGTTCAGCCATGCTTCGAAACCTTTGGAATACAGAGGACGAGACGATGGAGCGTATGCTCCGCTAAACGTGGTACATTCCAGTGATGTGTGAACGAAGATGCCAGTGACCAGAGGGGAATTGGTGGCGCCTGTCCGTGCAAAAAAGAAATACTTTGGCTCGTGAACATGCATTCCGGCTTTAAGACGTGATTTGCAGACCAGGGAAGTGTCAATAATTTCTCAGAGATATTGGTGAAGTTCAGCAGTTTGAGTGTGGAACCCACAGCCTTTTTACGTGATATTTACCAGTACATTTATGCCATTCATAATGAAGCCATCTTGGTTTAGAACCGATGACTCCCAGTTCGTCTCCGCTCCACATTATACTTTCCTTACCGCGCCATGTGGCCGCACCGCCAATACGTGGCATTTATTCTAGCGGTGGGCAGCGGTCATAGCGTTGAGTTTCATCAGCGTAGTTGCGATGATGTTAAAACAATGACCATCAGCAAGCGAAAGCTATTCAAGCCCTTCTTTCGTGGGTCTGTTTAACCGGAACGGCTCAGGAATGCTCCATTTCCAGTGTCAAGGGTATTACAGTTAGAAGCTGGAATACATGATAGTGATTGAAAGAAGCTCATTGTGAGAATACTAAATTGTTTTTCAAAGAGTAATGAGTCAAGCTCTCATATGAATGATAGAATAATTGAGAGAGGGAAAAAATCTGTTCCCCCTGTTGAAATAGTTCGTGTAGCATATCTAATTTAGTTTCGAAACAGCTACATTCTTTGTGACGATTTAGTGTTTTCAAATTGCTGTTTACTGTATGCGGCAACGCATCCGACTATAAACTGTTCAACGAAGCAGTAAATTTCATTAGGCACAACTGTGCAATAATTTCAGTCCAATGAACTCATTTCGGCAGTGGAAATATTGCAAATGCGCTATGTTTCGTATCTGTTTGACACGGAAGGCAATCTTGGAATAGCGATGATTGATATATGTGAGTAGGGCCATTTCTCAGTGTTAGTATGCGCAAGCTGTCATTCAACAAGTTCTTAAGCGCATATGCACACAGTTAACTTTGTGTTTCCACAGCGCATGAAAGAAGGTGATGAGCAGTAAAAAAGGGAAAAAAAGTTTTGTTCAACTCTAAATTGTAAACGGCACAGCAGCGGAAGTAGAGAACGAGTTCTCCCATGTAGAAAGGAAGTTTACACGGGATGGCGGAAGTAAGTAAGATATTAATAGTGGTGAGCTACAGACGAAGAACGTTCTCATACATAAAAGAACTCTTCTGGTACCAGATATCAATATAGATGTTATATCGAAGCTCCCGAAACAGCACATATGGAGCACGGCAGTGTCAGGAAGTGAAAAGTGCAGGAAGGATATGAGGAGAAAATAAACTGCAAGCTTTGAAATGCGATGCTATCGAAGTACTTTAAAAGGTAAATGGATATAAATAGGTACGAAATGAAGTAGTAATAGAAAGGAACATATGAGTAATGGAGTTTATAAATGATGCTTAACAGCAGTACGACAATTTAGGGGGACATCTTCTGCGTCACTGACGAAGAGTTAACTGGGCGCCAGAAGTATCAGTACATCGGAAAAAAAGTTTCAGAAGGCAGACAAAGACTAGAATATGGAACCCAATATGTAGAGGAGGCTCATGTAGTATTTACGTAGAGCTGAAATGAGTAGCACAATACAGGAAAAATGGATAGTATTAAACCAGGCGAAAGACTGATAAATTAAAATAAATGTTTACACACATAGCACATGACCGTGTGAGGTCACACTACAAACATAAATTTGAAAAATGGTTACCACGGGAGACCTCGTATAAGCAATAATTCCACCATTCACCTCCAGAACTTATTTAATTTCAGTAAAATAATTCATTAATATAAATAAGATCAAGATAGGTCAACATCTAAGGAATCCTTCATGCTTTCCCGGCGATCTGTTAGCATCCTGGATATTCGGGAATCCAGCCAGATGTTCGCGACGTACTCGCACGATATTTCAACAGCGTGCCTCGCTGTCTTCTTCAGGTGCTACCTGGGACTGGTCCTTTGGTTGATCGAGTCAAGTATTTATGACTGGAAGGAGCTGGACGTTCCCTAATCGGTCCGCGCCGAGTCGAGTGTTCTGTCTGAGGTCCGCACCGGCCAGACTAGCTTCAAATGACCCCTCCAGCCGCCGTTGTTCCAGCTGCCGTCCGCGCCCGTTTTGGCCGTCCCCAACGGTTGTGGTCGTCATCTGAGGTGTGTCAGATCCGATCTGAGATGTTGGGTACTCTGTCTCATGACTGTTACTATAATGTCCACTTCTGTTTCGTGCTGGGCGCTCCATAATCGGTCCACGCCGCGTCGTGTGTTCCGTCTGCGGTCCGCGCCCGCCGTACGCTAGGGGTCGGTTCTCGGACCGGTCCTCTACAGTCGCTGAGATGTGCAGCCGCGAGAAGGACGTACCTGCGCTTGCCAGCGACGCGAAGGGTGTGGCAGATCGCCGTGCGGCCGCGCTTGCGCCGACGGCGGCCCCATCTGGCCCCCCACTTACGACGACCAGTGCTATGGCTATGGATTTCATGGACACAGCTACGGAAACCTTGAAGACAGCGCTGTCTGCGCCGCTCCCCGATTCTGAAGATGAGAGCTCTACCGCGCCTCAGCCACGCGGACGAAGCGGGAAAAAGAAGAGGAGGGCAACAGCCTCGACGTCCGCTGTTCGTAGCTCGCCGATCGAGAAGAGGGCGAAGCAAGATGTCGCCCCTGACGCCGACAGTTTTGTCCCGGCTCGGCGAACTGCAAGACGCATGCAGTCATCGACGACGCTTCCAACTGCCGTCGCCAGCTCATTCGACGCGCTCGCTGACGGGCCGGAACAGCTGCCGCTCTATCCTGCGCCGAAGAAAGACTCCCATCTTCCGCCGGTGGTCGTCCAGTTTCGGCCGCCCTATGTGGAACTACAGAAGTTAATCCGCAGCTATCCGCAGCTCGTGGTCGTGCGGTAGCGTTCTCGCTTCCCACGCCCGGGTTCCCGTGTTCGATTGCCGGCGGGGTCAGGGATTTTCTCTGCCTCATGATGACTGGGTGTTGTGTGCTGTCTTTTGGTTAGTTAGGTTTCAGTAGTTCTAAGTTCTAGGGGACTGATGACCATAGATGTTAAGTCCCATAGTGCTCAGAGCCATTTTTGATGCGCAGCTGGACAACGATCGTGTACATCGTGAAGCCTGCCGGGCGTGACCTGTACAAGGTCACACTCTGCACTGGTGACGATTATCGCCGGGTTACTCAGGAGGCGTCTGAGCGTGCTATCCCATTCTATACTCACGCTTCCGCACCTGACAAGGTCTTGAAGATTGTAATACGCGACCTCCCGTTCAACATGGAAGCCGATCACCTGCATCGTGAACTCGCTGACCAAGGGCTTCTACATCCGGGCGGTCGTGAAGATGAAGTCGCCTAAATCACGCGATGATATATGCCGCTCTTCCTGGTCGTACGCTCCGACACCGTGGAGAACCGCAAGCTCTACCAATTGACGCGGATCGCCGACTTTCCAGATCGGACCGAAAATCTTCGCTCCAGGAGAGGCCCAGTGCAGTGCTTTCGCTGCCAGGGGATAAATCACGTCGCGCGCCACTGCTCTATGCCGGACAGATGTGTTAAATCCGCCGGCGCCCACGCAGGACGTGCGTGCCCCGTCCGCCCACCGAGAAGCCGACATGTGCACTCTGTGGCAGTGCACACGTGGCCAATTATCGTGGGTGTGAGGTGTGGAAGCGTGCCATCGCTCGTCAACGTGGCCAAACATCCGCGCCCCGTCCGAAGACGCCAGCAACGAGACGGCCCGGCGTCTCTTTCGCGGCGGCAGCATCAGGGGCGCCCTCCGCCGTCCCGACAGCGTCTGCCGCTCCTGCTCCCGCCGCATCCAAGGCCGTGCTAACACCTGAGGCTCCTGTGCCTCCTCTCCAGCTGCTAGTGACGGAACCGGGAGCTGCCTCTCCCGGGACTTCGGCCGGACAGCGCCCCGTCAACCGCAGGCGCGGGGGTCGACGCCCCGTGGGTACCGAGCGCTCAGCGCCGTCAGTCGAGCAGCCCCAGGTGGACTCTCACAGCGAAGCAGCCACGCCTCCCCCTTCCAGCGACGGGGCCACTCCTGCTGCCTCCACCGCTGACCTGACCAACCTCGTCGCACAGCTCACTGCCCTGGTGACCAGTGCCACGAAGTTGATCGAAGTCCTGTCGCAGCAACTCACCACTGCAGTGCCGATGGCCGCTCCGTCCCCGACCGGTGTCAACACTCACCAGCTGCACTATGGGCAGCGTTAGAGGGCTCACGGTCGTCGCGTGGAATGCCAACGGCGTCCGCACTCAAGCCGGCGAACTTCGCCAATTTCTTCGAGACGATGCCGTCGACGTCTGCCTTATCAACTAAACCCATCTGAAGCCTGGGGTCGACGTCAGGCCGGCAAACTACTCCAGCTATCGCACCGATCGACTGACGGCGGGTGGTGGGACAGCCGTTTACGTCCACAATGGCATTTGTCATCACGTGATACAACTTCCACCACTGGCAACGCTGGAGGCCACTGGTGTCGTCGTTCATACGTCGGCGGGCGCCATCACGTTCGTCGCTGCCTATCGACCACCATCTCGTCCACTGGACCCTGCTGACATCGATGCTCTGCCCTCCTTGAGGGGCCAGGTGTTCGTCGCCGGGGACTTCAATAGTAAACACGACTCCAAGATCACCAATGCCGCAGGACGCTGCCTGCTCCGGGTAGCGGAACGTCACCATGCGCTTGTGGTGGGGCCGTACGACCCGACTATCTTCCCTGCCCGTGGCCTCCCGGATATAATCGACATCGCGGTCGTCAAGGGCATCCCTCATCTGATAACTGCCACGACGAGGACGGCATTGTCTTCTGATCATGTCCCAGTGGTTTTTGATATAGACCTAGACGCCCTACAACAGCCCAGGAGGGGCATCTCACTTGCTGGCATCGACTGGGACAAGTTTCAAGCAGCCGTGACGGACTCACTCGCCGCCGCGCCGCCCCTTGCGGAAGCTGAAGTGGACGCAGCACTTCTGCACTTCGCGGCAACCACGATCGACGCCGCCAACATAGCAACGCCCACGCACTCCGCCTGACTACTCCCGACAGCTGCCGCCGGCCATCCTTGCGGCCATCACTGAGAAGAACCAGGTCTACCGGGAGTGGCAGAGGACAAGAAATGCCGACACCAAGCGCCTCCTCAACAGGATGCGTCGGGACATCCGGGCCGCCATTGACAACAATCGCCATCGCGACTGGAATAACAGGGTAGCCACCCTCCGCCGTGACGACGGCACGGCCTGGCGGACGACGAAGCGTTTCCTACGCCGCACGCAACGTATCCCTCCGCTGATGGGCCATGGTCAGGCTGTCTGCGAACCAGCTGCGAAGGCTGATGCCCTCGCAGACGTCTTTGAGGCTGCGTTTACGTCGATAGAAGACCCGACCGCCGCTGTCCACGACGACCTGGTTGCTGACCGGCTCCCGCGCTACTTGAAGGCACGCGACGACGATGACGTCATTGAAGAGACGACGGCGGAAGAGGTGTCGTCCATCCTGTGTGGCCGGAACCCCAGGAAAGCTGCGGGCCCAGACGAAGTTTCCAACGCCCTTCTCCAGAAGTTGCCGCCGGTGGCTGTCACTCATCTCGCCGACGTCTTTAATGTAATCCTCCGGTCCTGCAGTTTTCCTCAGTCCTGGAATCATGCAGAGATCGTGGCGTTTCCGAAGATGGGAAAGGATCTGTACCAGCCCGCGAACTACAGACCTATTAGTTTACTGCCGGCCGTCTCCAAGGTCTTTGAAAGGGTGTACATCTGGCGGCTGCAGCGCCACGTTGACGAGAATGGCCTCCTGCCCGAAGAGCAGTTCGGCTTTCGCAGGGGCCACTCGGCAGTTCACCAACTCCTTCGGCTAGTGGAAGATGCGTTCGTTGCCCTCGAGCAGCGCTAGTTCTTCGCCGCGGTGTTCCTGGACGTGTCGCAGGTTTTCTACTGTGTGTGGCACCGCGGCCTCTTATTCAAACTTTTTGAACTTGGGGTCCCGACGACACACGTCCGTCTCATCCATTCCTATCTTGCCGATAGGACCTTCCATGTGCGGGATGCGCATGGCTTGTCCTCCGTCCGCCACATCAACGCCAGTGTGCCGCATGGCTCGGTCTTGGGGCCACTCCTGTACTCGCTGTACACTTCTGATGCGCCGAAGATCGACCGTGTGCGGCTCGCCCTGTACGCGGACAACACGGCTCTATATACGAGGAGCCTCAATGCCGCCGTCATGTGCCGCCGTCTGCAGCTCGCCGTTGACACCCTGGCAGCCTGGGCAGTAAAGTGACGTCTACAATTCAATGGTGCCAAGACGCAGTTCCTGACCGTCACCTGGCGACTCGTTCCTGCAGGTCTGCAACCGCTCACCGTCGGTGGAAGCCCTGTCCCGTGGCGTCCAACGGCGCATTACCTCAGCATCACCATCGACCGCCGACTCACGTGGGTTCCGCACATCCGCGATGTGAAGAACAAAGTGCGGAACCGGCTCCGCGTACTCCACCCGGTGCTGAACCCCGGCTCCCAACTACCACCGCGGCTGGGCATCACTCTGTAGAAGGCGCTGCTCCGCCCTGTACTCCAATACGCCGCCGTCGTCTGGGGGAACGCCGCCGACACGAACCTGAAGAAGCTGGAGACACTACAGAACCGCATCCTTCGGCTGGCCTTACTCCTGCCATACGATTTTCCCACCGCTCATCTTCACGACGTCGCGGAAGTACCTCTGCTCCGTGACCTCTTCCAGACGACCGCCTGCACCTTTTACGAACGTGCTGGCTGGTCATACAACGCCCAAATCCGGTCGCTGGGCCGAAAACTGCCGCGCAGCGTCACCACCCGCTGGCCTCACCTGCTCGCTGCATAGCTAGCACTGCAGAACTGTGCTGAGGAGACACCCAAGAAGACAACCTACACGTAAAGACGCATTACATCGGCATGCATGGGAGGCAAAGCAATAACTGCTGCGAACTCCATCACACATCGGAGGACAAGTTATCTCCGTTCAGATCCACGCGAGACCGGCCATCTACACCCTCTACATGTCTGACCTCCCCGAGACACCGCAGGTCACCAGGGCGATGTACGCAGACGACACCGCACTCATCACTCACAATAGATGGCCGCACATCGTACATCGGCTCCTACAGGATGCCTGCAATGACCTACAAGAATGGGCAACAAAATGGAAAATCTGATTCAATGCCACAAAGAGCAAGGCACTACTGCTCACCAACCGACGAAGGCCAGCGCTACCCCAACTGCAGCTCCTGGGGGAGTTCATCCCCTGGACGGACGAGGCCAAGTACCTAGGAGTCATCCTAGACCAAAGCTTACATGGTGCAAGCACATTGCTGAAGTACGAAAGAAAGCACAGGCCCGTCTTGGTGCTCTGTACCCTCTTCTCAACGAGAACTCCTCTCTCCCAGTGGACTCAGGACTCACCTTATACAAGACCTGCGTAAGGCCGATCATGGAATATGCCTGCGAAGTCTGGGGCAATGCAGCCGACTGCCACATCGAAAAGTTTCAGCGACTGCGGAACATCGCCCTACGAAGGATATTCCATGTCCCAAGATCATTCCCTGCACAGCACCCAAATTGAAGCAGCCCAGGTGCCGGCAATGAAGCAGCTCACCAAGCAGCGAGCCACGAGGACATATGGGAACCTCAGGGAAGCACCCTCACCACTCCTTCGCTAGCTCGACCGACGAAATGAAGAGACAGACAGCTATAAGCGGCCTGTGGCCCTACTGCACCGACAGTAGATCAACCTGCAGATAACCAGCACATTCCTACGCACCCAGACGGCACACTGCACCGAGACGTCTAACCCTCCGACAAGAAGTCACGAAGAAGCAGTCAATGCCCACATGGTAATTGCTGCATTACCCCCATCGCCGGATACTGAAGATGCGAGCGCGCCCGCCATACGCGGGTACATTGGCCCACTCTGGTCGCTGGTGTTCCGACCGCCATCCGCGCCCGGTCTGGCCGTCTTCTGAAGTGTGTCAATTCTGGTGTGTAATGTACGACAACTTGTGTCACGGCTGTTCTCTCGGTCTCCATTTCTATTTCTTGTAGAATCCTGGAGTGTCCTGGATTGAGTTTCCACAAGCTCAAGCGCTGGATTCCAGGCAGTGCTGATTTGGTATCTTTAGTCACGGTTGATTAGATTGTCTGTGTCCTTAATGTCAATGGCTCCTTTAATGACACTGTCCCAAAATCTTGAGGTTTGCATCACAATCTTGGTGTTATTGTAATCCATTGAATGATTAAGTTCCAGACAATGCTCTGCTATTGCTGTTTTAGTAGCCTGTCTGAGTCTGGTATGTCTCTGGTGTTCTTTACGCCTGATGTCTACAGTTCTGGTGCTCTGGCCAATGCATGACATCCCACACTGGCATGGTATGTTGTAAATACCTGGCTTTCGTAGCCCCAGGTCATCTTTTACATTCCCCAGCATAGCCCCAATTTCGGTGGGTGGGCAAAATACACTACTGGCCATTACAATTGCTACACCAAGAAGAAATGCAGATGATAAACGAATATTCATTGGACAAGTATATTGCACTAGAACTGACATGTGATTACATTTTCACTCAATTTGAGTGCATAGATTCTGAGAAATCAGTGCCCAGAACAACCGCATCTGGCCGTAATAACGGCCTTGATATGCCTGGGCATTGAGTCAAACAGAGCTTGGATGGTGTGTACAGGTATGCCCATGCAGCTTCAACACAATACCACAGTTCATCAGGAGTAGTGACTGACGTATTGTGACAAACCAGTTGCATGGCCACCATTGAACAGACGTTTTCAATTGGTGAGAGATCTGGAGAATGGGCTGGCCAGGGCAACAGTGGAACATTTTCTGTATCCAGAAAGGCCCGTACAGGATGTGCAACATGCAGTCGTGCATTATCCTGCTGAAATGTAAGGTTTTCAGGGATCGAATGAAGCGTAGAACCACGGGTGGTAATACAACTCAAATGTAACGTCCACTGTTCAAAGTGCCGTCAATGCGAACAAGAGGTGACTGAGACGTGTAACGAAATGGCACCCCATATCACCACGCCGGGTGATACGCCAGTATGACGATGACGGATACACGACTCCAATGTGCGTTCACCGCGATGTCGCCAAACATGGATGCGACCATCATGATGCTGTAAACAGAACCTGGATTCATCCGAAATAATGACGTTTTGCCATTCATGCACCCAGGTTCGTCGTTGAGTACCCCATCACAGGCGCTCCTGTCTGTGATGCAACGTCAAGAGTAGCCGCAGCCATGGTCTCCGAGCTGATAGTCCATGCTGCTGCAAACGTCGTCGAACTGTTTGTGCAGACGGTTGTTGTCTTGCAAACGTCCCCATCTGTTGACTCAGGGATCGAGACGTGGCTGCACGATACGTTACGGCCATGTGGATAAGATGCCTGTCATCTCGATTGCTAGTGACATGAGGCTGTTCGGATCCAGCACGGCGTTCCGTATTACCTTCCTGAACCCACCGATTCCGTATTCTGCTAACAGTCATTGGATCTCGACCAAAGCGAGCAGCAATGTCGCGATTCGATAAACCGGAATCGCGACAGGCTACAATCCGACGTTTAACAAAGTCAGAAACTAGATGGTACGCATCGTTTCACCAGGCAACGCCGGTCAACTGCTGTTTGTGTATGAGAAATCGGGTGGAACTTTTCCTCATGTCAGCACGTTGTAGGTGTCGCCACTGGCTCCAGCCTTGTGTGAATGCTCTGAAAAGCTAATCATTTGCATATCACAGCATCTTCTTCCTGTCAGTTAAATTTCGCGTCTGTAGCACGTCATCTTCGTGGTGTAGCAATTTTCATGACCAGTAGTGTATGCTCTTGATGTCATATTTCTGGAGAATCCTTCTGATTTTGGCAGCCATAGGTCCGGCATATAGCAGGTATGCCATCTTCTTTGCCTCATCTGGTTCTTCTTCTGGATCCTTTGGCTGATTGGCAGGTTGAAGTGCCTTCTGGATATCTCTAGAGGAGTACGCATTCCTGCTGAACACTGATCGTAAGTGTTCTTTTTCTGAGGCCAAACTGTCAGGATCTGACTGAGTTTGTGCTCTGTGGCCAGTGTTTTGAGCACTCCATTCTTCTGTGCCAGATGGTGGCAGCTGCTGGCTTGTGGGTATAAATCGGTGTGCGTAGGTTTGTGGTACACTTTGTGTCCAAATGTGTCGTCTACCTTTCTCTTCACTAGAACATCCAAAAACGGAAGTAGTCCATCCTTCTCCATTTCCAATGTGAACTGAATGTTCGGATGGCAAGAATTCAGATGTAGCAGTAATTCATCCTACTTCTCCCTACCATGGGGTCAGATGACAAAGGTATCATCTACATACCTAAGAAAGCTCTTGGTCTGATATGTGTCTGAAGAGAGTGCCGCCACCTCAAACCTTTCCATAATTAGGTTGGCCACCACTGGTGATAGAGGGCTGCCCATCGCAACCCCTTCTGTTTGTTCATAAAATTGACCCCCATATAGGAAGTACATCGAGGTCAGTACATGCCTCAATAGGTCAACGAGACCCCCATCGAACTTTTCTCCAATAGCATCAAGTGACTCCTTCAGTGGTACCCATGTGAAGAGAGACACCACATCGAAACTAACCATGGTGTCTGTGTCTGTGATGTGTTGCTGGCTCAGCCGTTGCAGGAAATCCTCTGAGTTCCGGATGTCATGTGCACATTTACCCACGTGTGGTGTCGACATCTTCTTCAGATATTTCGCTGTACGGTAAGTTGTGGTGCCAATATTGCTGACAATATGTCGCAGAGGAGCCCCATCCTTGTGAACCTTGGGGAGTCCATACAGTCTAGGTGGTGGTGGAGCTTTGGGATGCAGCTTCTTGACGACTTGTTCAGGCAGGCCCATCTCCTTTGGGACAGTGTCATTAAAGAAGCCATTGAGATTGAGGTCACAGACAATCTAATCAACTGCGACTCACGATACCAAATCAGCACTGCCTGGAACCCAGCACTTGAGCTTGTGGAAAATCAATGCAGGACAGTCCGGGATTCTACAAGAAATAGAAGTGGAGACCGAGAGAACCGCCGTAAGACAAGGTGTCGGACTTTAGAGACCAGATTTGACACATCCCAGATCATGGACTGGACTTCAGAAGACGGCCAGGCCGGGCGCGGACGGCGGTCGGAACACCGGCGACCTGAGGGGGCCAATCTAGCCGCGTCTGGCGGGTGCGGACCGCAGATGGAACACACGACGTGGCGCGGACCGTATTATGGAACGCCCTGCACGAAATAGAAGTGGAAATCATAGTAACAGTCATGAGACAGAGTACCCAACATACCAGATCGGATCTGACACACCTCACATGACGACCACAACCGTTGAGGACGGCCAAAACGGGCGCGGACGGCAGTTGGAACATCCGCGAGTGGAGGGGTCCAATGAATCCGGGCGCCAGCCCGCTCGCATCTTCTGTATCCGGTGATGGGGGTAATGCAGCATTTACCCTGTGGGCATTGACTGCTTCTTCTTGACGTCTTGTCGGAGGATTAGTCGTCTTGTTGTCGTGTGTCGTCTTGGTGCATATGAATGTGCTGGTTATCTACAGGTGAATCTACAGTCTGTGCAGTAGGGCCACAGGCCGCTTATAGCGGTCTGTCTCTTCATTTCTTCGGTCGAGCTGGCGAACGAGTGATGAGGGTGCTTCTCAGAGGTACCTGTATGTTCTCGTGGCTCACTGCTTGAAGAGCTACATCACTGCCGGCACCTGGGCTGCTTCATTTAGGTGCTTTGCAGGGAATGATCTTGGGACATGGAATATCCTTCGTAGGGCGATGTTCTGCAGTCGCTGAAACTTTTCGATGTCGTAGTCGGCTGCATTGCCCCAGACTTCGCTGGCATATTCCATGAGCGGTCTCACGCAGGACATGTATAAGGTGACTCTTGAGTCCATTGGGAGAGAGGAGTTCTCGTTGATAAGAGGGTACAGAGCACCAAGACGGGGCTGTGCCTTCAGCAATGTGCTTGCCCCATGTAAGCTTTGGGTCTCGGATGACTCCTAGGTACTTGGCCTCGTTCGTCCAGGGGATGAACTCCCCCAGGAGCTGCAGTTGGGATAACGCTGGTCTCTGTCGCTTGGTGAGCAGTAGTGCCTGGCTCTTCGTGGCATTGTATCCGATTTTCCATTTTGCTGCCCATTCTTGTAGGTCATTGCAGGCATCCTGTAGGCGCCGATGTACGATGTGCGGCCATCTGCTGTGAGTGATGCGTGCGGTGTCATCTGCGGACATCGCCCTGGTGACCTGCAGCGTCTTGGGGAAGTCAGACATGTAGAGGGAGTAGAGGACCAGTCCAAGGACCGACCCCTGTGGTCTCCCACTCGCACTGGTCATATGGTGGAGGTGGTGTCTTCGGCTCGTACCGCAAACGTTCTATTCTGTAGGTACGTTGCGAGCAGCTGAACGTAGGCTCCTTGGAATCCCAGCACAAAGTGTTTGTACAGGATTCCGGTGAGCCATACACTGGCGAAGGCTCTGCTGATGTCCAGGAAGTGAGCTCCGCAGAAGTCCCTGTAGTTAAATGCGTCTGTGGCTTCCTGAACCACTTGGAGTAGCTGCATTGTGGTGGAGTAGCCTTAACTGAATCAAAATTGTTCCGGTGGCAGCAGGTCTCCATCGGTGATCGTCCTTTGTAGTCGGCTGAGGAGGATCTTTTCTAAGACCTTGCTGATGAACGGCAGAAGGCTTATGGGTCGGTAGCTTTTAGGGTCGACCCGACGTTTGCCTGGTTTGGGGACAGCTACAACCAGAGCATGCTTCCATGCCTTGGGGTAGGTCTGGCTGTGGAAGATCTTATTGAAGATGTTGGCTAATACTTCATCAGCTTCAGGTGGTAGTGCTTTGAGTGCCAGGGCTGGGATGGCATCGTGTCCTGGAGCTTTGGCTGTAGGCAGCATCTGAAGGCAGGCTCGGACTTCACGAGCTGTCACCTCCGGGATGTCTTCTTCTGGTGCTTCTTCTTCTTCCGTCACTGCAGCGAGGTATGTGGCCAACCGGTCTTCCACAAGCTGCTCGTTTTGCCTGTCCAGCGGGGCTTCCATAGGACAGAAGTTCCCCTCAAAGACGTCTGCGAGGGCGTTGGCCTTCTCTTGCGGACGGTAGACAGTGCCCGCCGGCGTCTGTAGCGGTGGCAGGCGTGATCGTGGGTGCAGGAAGGACCGCTATTTTGCCTTGGCATCTTCTGTTGTTGTGTTCCTTCAGTGCCGCCTGGATCCGTCTTCTGAGTAGGATGGCCTGTCTTTTTAAGTGCCTGGTCTCTGGTAAGACGCCAGTCTTCAAGGAGCCGATTTCTTGTCGTGATGTCGTCCAACATGTCCTGTGGTAGGACGGGTATTGGGAGATTGCGAGGTCGAGGTAGCGGTGTGGCTGTTGTGATGGCATCCTTGATAGATGTGTAATGGTGGTCAGCCATGGCGTCCACATCTGCAGCTTCAGCAGGGCGGTTGGCCCTCAGGTTGTTCACTACGTCGACCTGGTATAGTTGCCCGTTAGTTTTGCGTTAGGTGGTGTCTCCAGGTCGCCGAGTCGGCTCCTCGGAGAGCGTAAAAATCACCGGGAGGTAGTCAGAAGGCAGTTCGTGAATAACTTCTGCAGTGATGAGGGCTTGGAGTCCTTTAGCAAAGCCGATGTCGAGGTCGTCTGGCCGGTTGTTGTTGCGTGGATAGTGTGTCGGTTCGTTTGGAGCAGTGATTTGCATCTCGGCTCTTTCTGCAGCATGGTGAAGACGTCTGCCATTGATGTTGGCAGTTCTAGAATTCCAGACAGCGTGCTTGCAGTTGAAGTCCCCTGCAGCGAAGATTCGTCTTGGGCCACGGAATAGTGCGTCGGCGTCCTAAGGTGGTAACATCTTCTTGGGCGGCTTTTAGACTGAGTAAAACGTGATGAGCCCCTGCACAGTAGTCTCTTCCACTGCTGTGGATTCTATGTGTCGTAGCTGAGGTAGGATGGCTGCACAGTGCTGCAACGTGGATCGCACGTATATTGCCGTGCCTGTTCCTAACCTAGGTCTGTCATTTCTGTGGCATCCGTAATTGTCCACATTGGCTCGGATGCCTGGCTTGAGATGCGTTTGGTTAACCAGGCATACGTCTATGTCATGCTCCTTTAAGAAGTTACGGAATTCCAGGATTCTGTGGTAAAGCGATGCCACATTCTACGTCGCTACTTTGAGTGTTTCTAGCCCTCTAGGCCTGGCCGTGTTGAGCAGTACGTCCGGCTGGGGTTTGTAGGCGGCAGTCAATGGCTGCTTGTATGGCTGTGTTGATCGCCTGCGGGAGCAATCATATTGCCTGGGTGCGCTCGGTCATCATCATCATCATTGTCTGGAGTATAATCATGATGTCTGCAGATGCCACAGGTGCTTGCTGTGATAGAGGCTGCCGTGGCGGGGTGTCCGTCGCTGGCTGTGCGTCTCTGACCATGGAAGTTTATTGCTGTAGTCGCTGCTGCATGGGCGTAAGGCAGGAGTTGTCCGTCGGTATGGCGTCGGGGTACCTTCCCCTGACGACGTCTGCCACCGTGACGCCGCTGCGGTACGTCGTAGTTCGCTGTGCTGTCCTTGTGGGCGTCACCATAGCCGTCCTCACGATGGTATTTGTTGGCCGTCGTCGAGTTGCCGCAGCTGCCCTCTTCTTCTCTACCTCCAGTGGTGGTAGGCCTCTCAATCGTCTGCTGGCATTCTTGAACTGTGGGCATGACCTGTAATTGGCAGGGTGTGGCCCACCACAGTTGCAGCAGCATGCCCTGTGCTCCCTTGGATGTGGTGATTTCCGGTAGTCACGAACCGAGCGAGGTGGTGCAGTGGTTAGACACCAGACTCGCATTCGGAAGGACGACGAGTCAATCCCGCGTCCAGCCATCCTGATGTAGGTTTTCCGTGATTTCCCTAAATCACTCCAGGCAAATGCCGGGATGGTTCCTCTGAAAGGGCACGGCCGACTTCCTTCCCCATCCTTCCCTAATCCGATGAGACCGATGACCACGCTGTCTGGTCTTCCCCAAACCAACCAACCAACCAACCGGTAGTCATGACCCTCGCCGCATTTCACGCACTTCGGCGACATTGTGCAGTGACGCGTAACGTGGGACAACTCTTGGCAGTTGAAACACTGCGTTGGGCCTCTGGTAGCTCGAAGTTTCTCTGGCAGTGATGACTAGCCGCCCTAGTTTCGTCATCTGGAAGATTTTTCGGTGTTCTTCCGTATCTTGCTGGATGGCAACGACCATCGGTATTAGTTTCGTCGCTCCTGGTGGTTTGTGTCTCGTCACAACAGTAGTGGCAAAACCAGCGTCTTCCAAATCTTCCTTGAGCTCCGCATCAGTGACTGACATCGGTACTCCATGTATGACGACCCTGAGCGTCTTAGGTCGGACTGTCGGGGAGGTGTAACATGGTATGCCCACTGCTCCAACCATGTTCATAACCTTCTTGTAGTCGATGGTGGCGGATAGTTGGAGATTCAATTTATTGCCACCTGCCTGCTTCACTGTGAATGTTGGTTTTGAACCAGTTCTCTAGTTTGTTGTAGATCACCGGATACTGGAGAACAATCGGAGGGAGTTTCTCTCGTTGTGGCGTGTTGGCGTCTTGGTGTTGTGGTGCTGTTTCTAGAGCGCTATATGCGTTGCTCGTCGTCACTGGTGCTGGTGGAGACGCCTGTCGCTGTCGCGTGGCCTTCTTGCACGGTGGTTTCAGGAAGCCGCCGTCGGTAGTTTCCGATGACTGTTGTGGGTCTGTCGACGTCTGCTGCGCAGCGCGTTTTCGTCGAACTGCGTTGCGCACTTCATCGTCGAGTTCCATGTCTTCACTTGCTGTATCCGTCTCGTGGAACATTGCTTCTATCCGTTGACTTTGCAGGGTCGTCGTCTGTGGAGCAGACAGCGAGGCCGTCGATGTTGCTTGCCCCATCGAACGGCGGCCGCCCGCCCCATAATCTTCGTCTGTGGCTGCCGGGGCAGCCGCCCCAGTCGCGCTCTCGCTCGTCACGTCCGTCTGCGACGACATCTCTCACTCGACTTGCGTGCGTGCTGTCACTGTCACTGTCACTTATCCATACGAGTCTGCCCTGACTCGAGTTGGGAGCAAGCTATGCATATACTGCTATTCCTGCATAATCCTATATCTGTTGAGTGGCATCCTCACGGTCCGAATTGGCCTGAGGTGTTTACTGGGCTGCAGTTGTCCTCTCTCTGTCGCGAGGTATTATTCTCGTAACAGGTCAGGCCAACGCATGGTTGGCCTGTGGTGAATAGGATGGCCCAAGTCCCTAATGAGCCTATTGTCGGACTGCACAGTCCGGTCATAGAAGACCCGCGCCGATTGTTTAAATCGGTCACGGAGGAAGGGGATGCCAGTTTGCAGGTGTAACCGAACGGTCGAATAGAAACTCGGTAGGCGCAGAGCGAGCTTGAGCGCCCTGTGCTGCACCCTCTGCAACTTGTTGATGTGAGTGTCGGCCGCGTTGCCCCACACCACGGCCGCATATTCCAGCACTGGACGAACCAGCACCAGGTACAGCGTGATGCCGGGGTGGGGAGGCAAGGCAGACAACGGGTTGAGCAGAGGGTACAGAACGCGTAGGCGCCCTATTGCTCTGCCCCTGACGTCCTCGATGCGGGCTTTCCACGTCAGCTTGTGGTCGAGAATGACTCCCAGGTAGCGGCCAGTCCTGCTCCATGGGACGGGACTTCCCATGACGGTGACTGGCGGAAGATCTGGTGGCAGTGGTCTTCATGTGAACACCACTGTCTGGCTCTTCGCCGCATTCTGCTTCAGGTGCCACTTTGTCGACCACGCACCAAGGGCCTCACATCCATGCTGGAGCAGGCGGCGCATCTCGACTGCCTTCATACTCCGCACGAAAAGCGCCGTGTCGTTGGCGTAGAGTTCCAGCTTCACCGGCGCCACGCGCGGAGCGTCGGCTGTGTATAAGGAGTAGAGCAGGGGGCCGAGAACTGACCCCTGCGGCACTCCAGCACGGATGGGTCGGTGCGTGGACGTCCCCTCGTCCAGGCGGACGCGGAATGTTCAGTGTGGTCAGATACGACCGGAGTAGTCCCTGGGCCCCTGTGGCTGGGGGGGGGGGGGTGGCTGCGTCGGCTGCGTGCGGTAGCTGGCGGGAGAGGACACGCAGAGCGGCGTCCGCGCCCACTGCGTCTGGATCGGGTGCGGCCGCGATCGATTCCAGGACTATCTCCTGGAAGCGCTCGCAGTCCATGTGCCGGTACGTCTGTCGGCGTGGTGGCAGCATGGCTCCGGCGACATCTATGTCGAATACCACTGGCAGGTGGTCTGGCGACAGTGCACACCATGTGGAGGCGGTCGTGTGGTGCCCGATGCCTTTTATGACTGCGACATCGAGCACGTGCGGCCATCACCTGGCTGGGTAGATTGTGGGCTCCTGTGGGTCCAGGATCAGGGCGCCTTTTCTCGCGGCAGTGCGGGAAAGTCGGCGGCCACCGACATTCGTGAGGCGGGAGTTCCATTCAGGGTGCTTCGCATTGAAGTCACCCGCAATGAACACCCTCCCCCCAACTGTCAGCAGCGCGTCGACGTCCGCCTCCTGGAGGTGTCCGCGTGGTGGCCTGTATACTGCCACGAACGTGATCTGCCCGGCTGTCGTGGTGACCGTCACCCCAGTGGCTTCCAGGGTTGCCAGGACCGGGAGTTGCACCTGGTGGTGCCTGAGTGATGCACGTACATAGATGGCGGTGCCACCGCCGGCTGTTGGCCTGTCATTGCGGTAGCAAACGTAGTTTGCTACACGCATGTGGACCCCAGGTTTAAGGTGAGTTTCGCCAACTAGGCATAGGTCAATGGCCTCGTCCTACATGAACTGGCGAAACTCACCTTGTTGGGGGAACAGGTTGTTTGCGTTGAAGCCGCAAACGGTCAGTCCACGGATGAGTGGATTATCCATGGTGCGGCTTCATGGTGATGGTAGCAGCCTGGAGGGCCTCCGTGACTAGCGTGACTAGCACGGGCAGTTGTTGGAGCAGGGCAGAGAGAGAGTCCAGAAGGGCTCCCAGGTCTGTGGCTCCTGGTCCTGTTGATGGTGCAGATGCAGCCGCAGCGGCGGGCGCGGGGGCGGCCGGGCGCGGCGTCGCTGTCGCGTCAGTTCGCTGGACCGCGCGCCCAGCACCCGGCGGCGCGGGAGTGTTGAGTGGCCGGGCAGTGCGTCGTCCGCCCTTGTAGTGGTCGGCCTGGGAGCCAAGCGCGGTGGATGATGCGTTCTTGTTCGAGTCCCGTTGCGGAAGTGGCGGGAAGGCCACTTGTCGTCTCGTGGTGGCGTCAGCGGACTCCCCCTTGGTGGCGGAGGCGTAGCTGGTGCCAGGTTGCACCTTCCTGGCAGGTGCTGATCGTCCGTTCTGCCGTGGGCGGCTTCGGAATACAGCGCAGCCTCTGTAGCTCGCCACATGTGGCTCGCTACAGTTGCAGCACTTTGGCGCCTCCTCTCTCTTCTTCGTGCAGTCCCGACTCTGGTGGTAGTCGGCGCACTTGACACTGCGGGCGAGCATGGAGCAGTAGACAGCCACGTGGTCAAGGCCCTGGCAGGAGAAGCAGTGGGCGCGCCTCCCCTTGGCCTTGAGCGGCTCCACTTCCACCCCAATCCGGGCCACCATCTGCAGCTGGAAGATTTTTCGGTTTTCGAAGTTGTCCGGGGCGATTTCATGATGGTCACGCCCGAGCCCGTCCCGCCTGGCGGCGATCCACCACACCCTTCTTTTGAGTAGCGTGGTCCTGCTTGCACTGCATCGCTCACTCGAGTTCGTGCGTGCGTGCTAGCACGTGAGTCTGGCGGGTGCGGACCACAGACAGAACACTTGACTCAGTGCGGACCGATTAGGGAACGCCCAGCTCCTTCCAGGCATAAATACTTGACTCGATCGACCAAAGGACCGGTCTCAGGTAGCACCTGAAGAAGACAGCGAGGCACGCTGTTGACATATCGTGCGATAACGACGCAAACATCCGGCTGGTTTCCCGAATATCCATGATGTCATCATAGGAATCGTTTAATCAATATCTCACATTAGGGTAGTTATAAATTTCAGGAAACGTAATAAAGGCAAACTGTATTTTTAGGAACATATTGTTTCTGAAGCACACTGACAAACAAAGAAACAGGGTACACAGAAAGTGACACACAGTTCTTCCGGAGTTGCTGAGGCCTGGACTTTGGGAAGAGTGAGGTTGAAACTATGGTCCCGCCATCCGAATTTAGGTTTCCATCATTTCCTAAGATACACAGAAAATTTAATCTCAAAAGATCAAAGCCGTTTTCTTTTCTGTTCTTCCCAATCCGATTTGTTCTATCTCCCTAGGGACCAATTCGTCGACAGACCGTATAGGCATGAAGTTCCTTTCTGCTTAGGTATTATTCTTTTCCTCATAAAAAGAAACTGTAGGTTATAGGAATTCTACTGACCAAAATACTTTGCTCATAATATATTTAAATATGGACACACAAGTAAGATGTACGTTTACTTTGGTATAAGGAGTAAAATCATATGGCAGAACATTTACGAATATGTCATAGACGGAGCATTGCTTAGATGTAGGCGATTGTCAACCACCATGTGGACAGACATCTGTACAGCAGCAAAATTGATCAGTCAACGAACAGTAGGATGAGGTGATATCAATTCGTGAGCAAGAGACCAGCTATGAGAGATATAATGTTTGAAGGTATGCAGTTGTTGGGAGTCAGCCTAGGCCAAAGTAGATCATAAAATGAGTGGTTCAGTCTTCTTCAGTACACAAAAAGACAGCTGTTGCTACGATAGGCTCAAGATTACGTCCCACAGTAGTGAATTATGCTACCGCTCATTAAAATGGCAACGCGATGAAGGTGGTATGTAATAGAAGACAAATACACGTGAAAGGAAAAACATTAAGTACAGATGCTTTCTGCCTGAACCCACCATCTTATTAATTTTTATTAAGTACCGGTGCCTTTCACGTGAAGCACTGGTACACATACTACAGTGAAAGTAATGAACTGTAGCAATCACAGTGTTGAAAGCATCAGTCGGCGTGGTTAATGTGCTACGTGATTGTAAGAGATTTGTCAAGTTCTAATTTATAGTGATTATGTTGAGGAAATCGTTGAGGGTGAAAGTGCCTATTTCTTAAGTTTTTGTAATGTAAATCCGAATTTCTACTACATCTTTTATGAGTGGTTACGAAATGAAAGTACTAGAGCAGTATTTATTTTCGATATTAATTTATAAAGTTTTAGACTATAATTTGTTTTTGACATTATGGATTCATGGAGATTTCTAGATTTACGATTACGCCTAAGAAAAGTGTGCAACAGCTTTCAGATGTATGTAATGGAATGACGGCCCGCCTGATTGGCCGTGCTGTCTAACGCACGACTTTCTGGGCGGGAAGGAGCGCTGGCCCGTCGAGGTCTGGTGAGCCAGCCAGTCTTTGGATGGTTTTTAGGCGGTTTTCCATCTGCCTCGGCAAATGCCGGCTGGTTACCATTATTCTACCTCAGCTACACTATGTCGGCGATTGCTGCGCAAACAAGTTCTTCACGTATGCGTACACCACCATTACTCTACCACACAAACGTAGGTGTTACACTCGTCTGGTGTGAGACGTTCCCTGTGGGGCGGGGGGTGGGGGGGGGGGGGGGGCACCGGGGGCCGAACCGCACAATAACCCTGGGTTCGGTGTGGGGCGGCGGAGGGGTGAAGTGGACTGTGGTAGTCGTCGTGGGGTTGCGGACCATTGCGGCGGGGACGGAGCCTTTCCGTCGTTTGTAGGTCCACAGTTAACATACCATAATGGAATGACGGGTGGTTGAAGACTGTATGTCCCAGTAGTTCCAAAGGGCAGTGATTCCAAAGGGCAATCACCTCCTTAAAATAATAGAATGTTAACTTTTTGCCGATTTTTTAGTGCTTACTGTGATACTAAAAGTTAATTTTCAGAAATTTTTTGAAATTGAATTACAAAGTGAAGCCACCTCCTTAAAATAACTCATTGTTTAATTTTGCCCATTTCTTCTTGTATCCGTTGCTTATGAAGATTTTAAGGTCGATTTTCTGAAAGAAAATTGAAAATTAATATTTTTATATCAGTGAGACGGAAAGGGTTTAACGGAACCACACAACACAGGTTGTAGTATAACCATCTACATTCCGTATATAAGCAAAGATTACAGAATGTGTTAGCCATTCAAATATTGCATTTCAATGATGGTTGGTTCTGCGGAGTTCATGTTACATCTCGTGTAAGGTAAAGAAAAGTCTAGCAGCACATACCAGAATTAGACAGCAGCAAATCGTGACCTACTGAGAGTTCCGTTTTTCGTTTAGTGATGTTGCTGCTGACGTTGGTCGACCCAATGCATTTAGGAGCACATTAGTCAACACCATGCAGGATCTCAACAGCCGCACGCAAATAGCGCCAGAGAAGACATACGACGTTTGCTCGGCACATGCAGAGTCGTTACAACCACCTCACACAACTTACGTCAGCAACTGTCAGTGAGACAGGTATCCACACAGACAATCTGAAGTTCTGTTGAGCACCAACGACTGTTAGCACGGAGTCTATTGTTGTAGTTCTGCTCGACGCGTCAGGACAGAGAGGCCCGCTGGCAGCGTGTGCTCAACGCGAACACGGGCCTCACGATCGGTATCACACCGTATTTCCTTAAGAGTTCTGGTTCTGCGTGCAGCATCTTCATGGATATATCCTTTGGTGGAGCCTCTAAGGGTAACGAATATTGCCAGATTGCATTTGTCATGTACAGGCAAAGAAACTGACTTGACGATATGGGGAGTTATTGGGTACACAATACGATCAGCTCAGGATCGCTTAGCGGCTAATTTCGACAGAGCGTTTAGTTTTCTGACATGTCAAGGATGGTGCCTGTTCCCTGCGTCTTATGCTTCCGTGACTTTATATTCAAACATCTTAACTCAAGATCGCATGTTGCCCGTCGTGTCCTGCCCTGACTCGATAAAGAGCATACTCGAATGACGTCATGGCTGGCAGGCTGCCTAGGACTTGTCAGCCACCAAAACATCCGATCATTGGTTACCGAGAAACTGTTGTGCAACCAATCGCCAATCATCATGACTGATGGAGTCTGCACAAAGTTGCAGCTGCACGAAATGACGTATCCAACTGTCATTCAGTTTCAATTATCGCTTCTGTAATTCTGTCTTGTGTAAATGGAATGGGACTTCAAATGGTTCAAATGGCTCTGAGCACTATGGGACTTAACATCTTAGGTCATCAGTCCCCTAGAACTTAGAACTATTTAAACCTAACTAACCTAAGGACATCACACACATCCATGCCCGAGGCAGGATTCGAACCTGCGACCTTAGCAGTCGCGTGGTTCCGGACTGCTCGCCTAGAACCGCTAGACCACCGCGGCCGGCAGGATTGGGACTGGAGCAGATCGAAGACCTGAGGAAACTAGATACCTTCAGCCGGAATTCCATTTAATTATTTTATTTAGCTACCAGTCAAGCCCTTAAACATGTAGCTAGATAAGTCATCTAAACGTTTTTGCTATTATAGGGACTACTATATCCAACTGTTTTCCGTAGAATTATTCATGATAGGCGTGGACACTTCATACCTACAACGTCAAATGTGGTGTGAAGGGTTCACATTAAGCAAAAAGAACGCAACGGAAGTCAGTTGGATTTAATGGCCCCAATAGTAGCACAAACGTTTAGATAACAAATTTATCTACGTATCTAGAGGAATGAAGATGGTGCCAATGAGGCAGCGAAACTGACACCTTGTAACATTACGAGTCAAGATAGCTGTAACGGAACTTGAATGGCGTAAAGTTATCGTCAAAAACGCACGCCGCGCGATTTTTTACGATTTGGTCGGTCATAATAACAGTGACATGCTTTTGAATACAATTAAAATATAACGGCGATGCCTATTTAGTGTTATTGGAAATAATATGTAGTAAATTAATGAGTAAGGTAGCCGATCCTATAAGAAGAGGTAAAATTGGGCATATTAAGGTGTTTTGCTTTATATCGACTAAGCCGATGACACGGGGTCTTTTTTTCCGTTTACTCTTAGAAAAAAAAAACAAGTAAAGAAGTGCCAATTGTGCGTTGTGAAAAGTATAGGGGCGAATTTCAAATAGCTACAGTGTATAATCAGACTAACAAATGGATATTCAGTTACGCGAAACAGCGGATAGCGATTTGTGGTCATTAAACTGAGTACACCTACAGGGCGGTCAATTCCGGGATAAGTCTATTCGCATATCACGAGGGACGCGGTATTGAGATCGTTTTTTTTTTTTTTTAATTATATCGCGCAGAGCGGGCTTCAATTAATAAAAAGGAGAAAATCTGTATCATTACCATTGACTGTTGGTGTCAAGCAACCAAAACTGTTCATCAAAGGGTTTCGGTGAATGAGTGGTGAATGCGAAATGAAACTGTGAACGAAGTTATGTTAAATAAAGCAGAAAAGAGAAGACAGTTTGGTCGTATCTGTTATTATTCCATAAACTGTAACATTTCTTCTCGTTGTACGAAGCCATTATAGACGATCGTTATGACAATTTGCTTTGAAGGGATCTCGTTACGAGTTAAGTTTTGAGGACCTAGTCAAGAGGGGATAGTTCGTAGATCCTAACTACTGCAGTTATTCTGGAATCAGGTGCTACCGTGACCGTTGTGTGTTGTCAATGGCTTAAGGTCATTATGTTTCATGCTCTAAGATCGACGCGCCTTTCCTCTTGGTATAACGGTGTCTCACGGTAACAACGACAACGCCGACGACGAAGGAAGATACAGTAGAAGTGGCGCCACAACGTGCGGCTCGACCGAGGAGGATTGCTGCATCGAGTCGAGTGTTATCCGGATTCACGAACCCTAGAGTTGGTAAATATTGTAGCAGCCAGTGAGTCTGTCCAATGAGAGAGGTATTCTTCAATAATCGCTAAAAGTGAGCGATACTACCACGTATGATTAAAATAACAGTATAATTATAAAAAAAGGAAGTTGAAACTTATGGGCTCTGAGCACTATGGGACTTAACATCTATGGTCATCAGTCCCCTAGAACTTAGAACTACTTAAACCTAACTAACCTAAGGACAGCACACAACACCCAGCCATCACGAGGCAGAGAAAATCCCTGACCCCGCCGGGAATCGAACCCGGGAACCCGGGCGTGGGAAGCGAGAACGCTACCACACGACCACGAGATGCGGGCAGTTGAAACTTATGATTTTGGTAGATAAATATATATAAATACATAGTGAAAATAAGTGTATGTCATAGTAGTGAATAATCATGTCAAAACGAACGAAAAGAATACATGACAATGTGCAGTTGAGTAGAGTAATAAGTAGAGAGAGAGAGGAAAGTGAAGAGGATATGGATGATGCATCCCATGAGCTCAATGTGGGACAGGAGACATGAACAGATAATAATACACTTATTGATATAGAGCCGTTAGGAGATTCAAATACAATTATAAGTAAGGTAAGCAGCGTGGGAGAACATAAAGATCTTGGGGTTTCGGAAGTAGATCAGCAAGTTGATCCTCAAAATGGAAATATTAATAAAAAATGTTTGATATGCTGGTATCAATAAATACTCAAATGGGTGTAATGAATGGAAGAGTTGGTTCACTAGAAAAAGATAATAAGCAATTAAAAGAGGACAATCAAAAGTTAAATGAAAAATTTGAGGCCAAATTTGGTTCATCAGAAGTTAAAATGGATTCTTTGGAAAGCAAACTGAACACCTTTGATTAATAAACTGGAAAATACCTAGAAAGAATTTAAGGCGGACTGGGAGACTCAATTAAATGCGAATTTTGGAGAACTAGATGTAGAGTTTTCGAACACCTTAGAAAGGCAATATAATAATTTAATGGGAAAACTTCATGACGTAGAAAAGAAATATGAGGTAGTTTCGAAGAGTTATGATGCCCTGTCCAATAGGATGGTTAAGTGTGAAAGCAGCTGTTTCAATGCTAGCGCACAGATAGAAGAGCTTTCGAAACAAATAGTCGAGTTTGAGTCCGATGATCGTAAGGGGATTGACAAGTATTTAGTAGATCAAACTAACTATCTGAATGGATAGAAATAAAAGGAAATGAAATTGTAGACAAGGTTAAGACTACTATTGGATCCCAGCCAAATGAAAATATTAATGAGCACCTAAGTAGAAATAATGAATTAATTAAGCTCTTCACTAGCGAAATTCAGAAAATAAAAGGCAAAATAGTTGATGAGTTTCCTAAATGGCAAAAGGAAACCAATCATAAGTTGGCGGAGTTAGAACGAAAGTCATCACAAAATTTGTTGACAACCGAACATGTGATAATACGAAGTTAAATTGTGGTGAAAATTTGCATTGGGAAGTTGATGATTCGGTTGGTAAAGATGATGATTCTTTTCTTCAGAGAGGATATTTGTCTTCTTTAAAGGTGGAGAACAGCATTTTTAAAAGTAGACAATTCCCAACATTCTCCACTGAAAAGAACAACCGGTATCCTAAAATCTTTATCAATAATTTCAAAAGAATGTTTCCACGTAGCTGGTCAGAACACGACCGACTTCAATTTATAGTACCCGAAATTACCGGAGAAGCCGCATAATGGGCCGCCGAAGTAAGTGAAAGTTGCCATACTTGCGCTGAGTTTGAACAACTTTTTTTCGCTAAATACTGGTCGTCGAGTGAACAAGAGAAATTAAGAAAAGAGGTTTACGAACCTGAGTATTTTAACAGTAAAAAGAGTACTTTAAGGCAATATTTTGAAAAGTACATAAATAAGACACGTTATTGGAGTGATCCAATTTCTCACAAGGAAGTGATCAGAATTTTGAAGGGAAGGTTGCCCATAAATATACGTGAAAAGTTAAGAAATGTTCCTGACCACGATGTAGAACAATTCTTGTCGGTGATTAACTATATAGATATGATTATGGAAGACACAAGACAAATGAGTAGTAATCAAATGTCGACTCACACTCATAGTAATACGAATAATTATAATTATAATTTAACGTATGATAATAATAATACCGAAAACCAGGTCAAACCCGCATCACAGGAGCGTGGACATTCTTCGTCCTATGGTTGCAATAAAAACTATGATTATAATAAATATAGAAGAGATACTTACTGCGCTAGAGGTACACCTCGATATGGTGACGCGAATGTGCTTAGTAGTGATATTAATAAGAGTAACAGGTACCCAAGTGATGAACCCAATTGTAGTCGACCTTGGGAAGATAATTCGAAGCATAATGTTCATCGGCAGGATGGAACAAATGCCTCGAGTCATCATCCAGCACAAGGAGTTATACCAATGGGCGAAGGAGCCTCCAATGTGCGACGGGGTGAATACCATAACTCGGATCATACTGTACGGATTGTGGAAGTTCATGAACACCCACCGATGACTCAACGAGATAGAGTAAACTAATACCAGTCACCAAAAGCTTTGCTAGTGTGACTGGAAAGGAGAAGGAAGGCAGGCATCAATTTGAACTGAGAGTATTAAGGTACAATAATGACCAGGATATAAGGAATGAATTAACTGAAGAAAAACCTGAAGTTTCTAATAAATGCGGACAAATTTTACAGGCAATAATTCCAACAAGTATAAATAATGTTGATGTTGAAATATTAATTGATACTGGAGCGACTATTAGTGTCATGACGCTGGACTGCTTAAAACAGATAAGCCGAGGGGTAAAAATGCCCACTTTTCCTATCACAGGATGTACCGTGTCTGGCGCGTTCAGCGCAAAAATGCAAAAAGTTGTGAAACAGGTATGTGTCGACGTTACAATACAGGGGGCTCAAATAGAAAGTACAACCCTGGTATTTCCTAAAATGACAGTACCATGTATCTGGGGTTTGGATTTTTTATGTGAGACCGGTGCAATCATTAATTTAGAGGAAGGTGAATGTATATTTAATTCCAATGGTAATGTTTTGACAGCCACCCTTAGAAAGGGCCGGGTACTTCCAAATCAATTGTGTATGAATCTAATGGTAAAATATGTCAGTATTGATGATGAAAATGTGTATGATATGTGCCTTATTGAAAGTTCTGAAGAAATGATGGATAAAACGTCATTGCAGAAAAAGGTGTTAGAATCAGAATATTTATCTGTTATCCAAAGGGACGAATTGTACTACTTGTTCGAAACATATCAGTCGATGTTTAGTAAACGTCCGGGTATAATAAAAGACTTTGAATACCGTATAAAGACGTATGCACATAAACCCTTTTGTCGTACTTCCTACTCTATCCCATGGACAAAGAAAGAAGTAGCAGAAAGGAAATCAATAAAATGTTAGATTGGGGTATTATTGAGCCCTCAGATTCCGAATATTGTAACCCTCTTGTGGCGGTAATTAAACCCAATGGTGACATCAGATTGGTGTTGGATGCCAGAGAGATCAATAAGATCATTATACCTGTACAAACGCGACCGGAGAAACTAGAAGAGTTAGTACAAAAGTTTTATGGTGCCCGCTTCTTAACTTCTTTGGATATGCGTAGTTCATATTGGCAAACTAGAATATCGAAAGAATCTCGAAAATATACTGCATTCGTTTTTCTGGGCCAAAGTTACTAGTTTACCGTCATGCCATTTGGGTTGAAAATAAGCGGTGGTGTTTTCATATCGGCATTAGATACCGTACTGGGCAGAGACCTTTTTAAATGAAGTTACTTTATATATGGAAGATTTGCTAATTGCTTCTGAAACTTGGGAGGAACATCGGGACTTATTAAGAAGAGATTTTGCTAAATTTTTGGAATACGGAGATACTGTAAATTTGATCAAATCCAAGTTTGCTGATAACCAATTGAAATTTCTTGGACTTATAATTACTCCTGAAGGGATAAAACCAAATCCTAAAAAGATGGATGCAATTAACAGATGTGCTTATCCAAAGAATAAAACGGAATTAAAGTCATTTATCGGCTTAGTTTCATTTTTTCGACGATTTTTACCCAATCAGTTAGGAAGCCAAGACTGTTTGTTACGGCTGTTAAGAAAAAATGTCACGTGGGAGTGGAATTCCGAATGCACGCAAACTTTTGATAACATCCGCAATGCTTGATCTAGATTTTTATATTGCTGCGGATGCTTCTGAAACAGGATTGGGTGCCACTCTTTTCCAGATGGACAATCCAGAAGATATCAGTACCTTCAAAATAATTGGGTTTGCCAGCAGAATACTCTCTAGCTGTGAACGTGCGTATTGTACTACTGAATTGGAAGTACTGGCCATGGTCTGGTCCCTTAGAAAGTTTCACTATTTTGTATATGGAAAGAAGATCATTGTATTCTGCGACCACAAAGCTTTATCTTTTATTTTAACAGGAAGGATGTTCCATTCACGTTTAACCCAGTGGGCCTTGCTACTGCAAGAATATGGTATTACGCTCAAATACATCAGAGGGAAAGACAACATCATAGCCGATGCTCTTTCAAGACTACCGAAAAGAAAGAATGACGATGAGTGTGAAGAACGGGCTATTGACGTTAAAGTCATGAATTTATCAGGGCAATATTGCGAGAGGCAGATTTCACAGCTATGTCGAAGTCTTCCACAACTGCAAGAAGATGATAAGTTGTGGAAAGCCATTAGACATGCTGTTGAAAGCAAAACGTTAAGTCACTCTCAAGAACACTATCAATTAAAATCCGAAATATTGTATCGGAGGAAGGATGAAGAAGGTGTTTGGAAAGTTTGTGTTCCAAATAAATATTTAGAATCACTAGTATGGTACACTCACTTGAATTGGGGTCATTTTGGTGCCACTAAATGTACAGCCAAAATAGCACAATACTGCTATCATCCAAATTTGGGGCGTCTAGCTACAAGTATTCTTAAGAAGTGCAAAATAAGTCAGAAGGCGAAACGCATAAACTATTGTCGGAAGATAGAATTACATCCAATCATCCCGTAACAACGTTTAATGTTGGTATCATGTGATGTCTGTGGGCCATGTCCCATGACATGTGGACGGTTCAAATATGTTTTGGCTTCCTGTGATCTCTTTTCAAAATATGTGAAATTATATCCTTTGAAAAATCTCCATGTTCGACCCATGTTACGCAAATTTATCAACAACTATATAACTGAGGTCGGCAAACCTATAATGATCTTGACAGACAACGCTGCTTGTTATACAAGCAAAGTATGGAGAGATACTATGAAAGAACAAGGAATCCAGCACATTTACATCTCAAAATTTTACCCTTGTGGAAATCCGGTTGAGAGAATCTTCCGAGAGTTTAACCGATTTTTACGGACGTACATACCCAAACAACAGTATAAATGGATCGATTGGATTTATGAATTTGAGAAAGTGTATAATGACTTACCACACTTATCGACAGGTTATTCACCTAAACAAATAGTATTTGGTGAAAGTATTGTGCCAGAATGGATGAAGAAATTACCCACGATAGAACAAAAGATTACCAAGAAAGAAGATATGGTGAAGAAGGCCTACGAAAACCTGAAGCGTCAAGCACAATTGAGGAAAACCTGTTTTGATAAAAATGTGAAGAAAGTCGTCACATATGATGTAGGGGAAGAAATTTTATTGAGAAATCACCCGAAAGCATCAACCAGGAAAAGTCTGAATAAGAAATGGCATTATTTATATACAGGTCCATACAAAATAATGAAAATACCTCATGAAGGAAGCTACCTCCTGGCAGATTGTGATACTGATGTAATTAAGGGCTTGTTCCCTCACATAGACCTGAAGAAGTATTACCAATAATGAGCAAAATATAGATTCAAGAAACACTGAATAATACCGAGACTACACTCAGAGTGGACTAAATAAAAGCACCAGTGGATAAATACCTACTTATACTAACTTATAAAGAAAATTAAAGAATGTACCAACGATTTCCATGAGATACCTTCTTGGTATCAGCAAAAATGACGACGCTGAAATACGATTTATCCTCTTACCGAACAGCGAAGATGGATGATTTAAAAGTGGAATTAAGAGGAAAAGAAAAGGACCAAATTCTCTCTGGTTAAACAAGTGACCTGATAAGGGTTTTGGCCTAGGATGCCAATCGTCGAACCCGGCTGCGATCCCTGCCTTGTGCAGTCGGTTGAAGAACTGAGGGCTTCATCCAAGAAAAAAATGTGGTGTGAATATGAAGTGATTAGTGCGAAGTGTTTCTAAGACAACCTATAAACAAATGTGGAATTTAGTTAAGGGCATTTTGTCTAAGCCCATTAACTCAACTTAAATATTGTAGAATGTATGTACTGACTTGTTGAGTGAATCTGAGAGTGAGTGTATTCGCTGAAACAAATGCCCTCTCCTGTCACAGTACACAAAAAATAAGCTTGTTCTGTCTGGAACCCTCTTCAAGACATCACAGTCTGGGGGGCCGTGTAACATTACGAGTCAAGATAGCTGTAACGGAACTTGAATAGCGTAAAGTTATCGTTAAAAACGCACGCCGCGCGATTTGTTACCATTTGGTCGGTCATAATAACAGTAACGTGCTTTTGAATACAATTAAAATATAACGGCGATGCCTGTTTAGTGTTATTGGAAATAATATGTAGTAAATTAATGAGTAAGGTAGCCGATCCTATAAGAAGAGGTAAAATTGGGCATATTAAGGTGTTTTGCTTTATATCGACTAAGCCGATGTTACGGGGTCTTTTTTTCTGTTTACTCTTAGAAAAAAAACAAGTAAAGAAGTGCTAATTGTGCGTTGTGAAAAATATAGGGGCGTATTTTAAATAGCTACAGTGTATAATTAGACTAACAAATGGACATTCAGTTACGCGAAACAGCGGATAGCGAAGTGTGGTCATTAAACTGAGTACACCTACAGGGCGGTCAATTCCGGGATAAGTCTATTCGCATATAACGAGGGACGCGGTATTGAGACCGTTTTTTTTTCTTTTTTTTAATTATATCGCGGAGCGCGGGCTTCAATTTATAAAAAGGAGAAAAGCTGTATCATTATCATTGACTGTTGGTGTCAAGCAACCAAAACTGTTCATCAAAGGGTTTCGGTGAATGAGTGGTGAATGCGAAATGAAACTGTGAACGAAGTTATGTTAAATAAAGCAGAAGAGACAAGACAGTTTGGTCGTATCTGTTTTTATTCCATATACTGTAACATTTCTTCTCGTTGTACGAAGCCTTTATAGATGATCGTTATGCCAATTTGCTTTGAAGGGATCTCGTTACGAGTTAAGTTTTGGGGACCTGGTCAAGAGGGGATAGTTCGTAGATCCTAACTACTGCAGTTATTCTGGAATCAGGTGCTTCCGTGACCGTTGTGTGTTGTCAATGGCTTAAGGTCGTCATATCTCATGCTCTAAGATCGACGCGCCTTTCCTCTTGGTATAACGGTGTCTCACGGTAACAACGACAACGCCGACGACGAAGGAAGATACGGTAGAACCTCAAAAAAATTATTGAATAAAAATACAACTCTTGGTACCTATTTCCCTCAGATCTCAATTCGAAACGATGCCCAGCAATAGCCGTCGTTTTTACTATATTCCACATCCTGTATACACCGAAGTTACTTACAAATTCAATCACGTATTCTTCCCAGTACACTACATTTGTACAATAAGTTAAATTTCGTTTAGTTACAATCCTTCCTATTATTTTACAATAAAAATGGGCCAGAAGTTAATTGTATCAAAACTAAATGTTACTGTAGTGTATGGGTTGCTGTTGTTTATATGCCGTAGACATTTTCAATAACCTTCATGTAATGGCAACCCTACTTGATGATTAAGTAGCGATGGTGGCTCATTACTAGGGACCACATATTTCTTTTAGCAACCGCACCTCGTAATACATCACCAGGTGAGAGCGAGAGTGCAGCATACTGGCATGTGAGGGCATTTCATAGAACAGCTACAAGAAGGGAGACAGCACGCAAAAGTGCTACGTGTCAAACAGGGGAAAAATCTTTAATTTCGTTCTGCAGTCTCACGATTCCATTTACAGACACACTCTACACCATTTTACTGTGTGGGAAGTATCGCTTCGACATAACAAAGCGTGGTCAATCATTTGGGACTGCTAATAGGAAATTTAAAGTATTCTCTAGTTCACAAGTCTGAAGAAAGCTGATGTTGATGTGAGATTGATTTCCTAATACAAATGACATTACTCATATGGTTGGTTGTGATTACTGTCGATTCTGGTTAAGTTGACTTATCGTTTTGTAAATACCTATTCAGGATTCCGATAGTTGTATCGAATCCTTCAGAATCGATGAATAGACTACTGAAGTCAATTTATAAACCATTGCCAACAGTAATAGAAAACTGCAACGTAAAACAAATTTCTACTCCATGTTAATCAACACTGTTACATAACATACAGAAAAGAATATTTATTCAGCTATCAAAATTTAAGTTTTATTATTTCACTCTGAGAAAAGTATGTTACAATCATCTTTTCTGCACGATGAAAGCCTTTTTTAGAAAGCTAGAGCCTTGCTTCTCTCTGACTCTGCGTCTATTCTATTATTAAATCTGAGGAGGTTCCTGTGTGTTTAATTAATCCCTTCTTACTAACAATTATAATCATTTACACTAGAGGTTGCATCCCGTTGTTATTTAGGATCATTACGATGAAGTGAAGCTCTGCTTTATCTGCCTGCATGGATATACTATTTGACTAATTTTACATAAAAGTTTTCTGGGTGTGGCACCATGTCATATACTAATGTAACTGTTCCTGAATAAAGCCAATGTTGGGCTACAGTCAGCTACCGATGGCCTACATGCGCTACAATTGGCATAATGTACTCGGGCTGCGCTTGGGGAATTACCTAATGCTGAGCTAACGTACCCACCACAGCCTTGAACGCTATCCAGTGCTGAGCTGAAGTCCTCAGAGACGCACCCCAGTGCACCATAGCGTTCCACCCCTTAATTTCATGACTCAAGAACCTCAGAAATCTTCCACTCGTTCACAAGCACTCTAAAAAAATTTCTGTTAAGTCAGTAGTTGCTGCTAAAAAGGCAGTTGATATCTCTATACTGCCGCATGTTATCACTGTAAACCATTTTGGAAACTATCGAAAAATATCGAAAAATATTGAAACGAAAGTTACAGAAACATCGAAAAAATAGGCAGTATTGAAATAATATGACAATACTTAATCGCAAAATTCGAAAACTTTCGAAAAATGGTATCGAAAAGCACCGAAAAATCAAGAAGGATTTGGAAGTGCCGAAACAATCGGAACGTTTATACGAATGACCGAAACACATTTGTTGCACGCCTTAACACAGATTAAGGTGATGAGGCAAACGGTTCTCACAGGTACAGTTAAGTCGATTTGACGAAATACGACATGCCTGGAGATTGTGTCAACAATTTCTTCAATTCAATATCGTGTTTCGACTTCCTGACTAAGTAAGTTTGAATTTCCTAAGCAGGAAGATAGATACTGAAAGCAAGACAGCCATTAGTACCACCGGCATTTACCTGTCCTGTGTACATATGTCAAGGAGATGTTTTGTCTACACATGTACATGATTCTCTTCAGCATCAAGATGTAAGACTAAAGGACGTTACTCTTAACAGTCCGAGATCTTACATTTTTTGTACTAGAGTATTCAAATAGATTAAGAAGATCCTGTTCTTTAATTTTGCAGATGTAAAACATAGCCACAACACTCCGGACTTTAGTGATATCTCCATTTGGAAATTGATGGTGAAGAAGAAGAGGTGTTACATGGAGTTCAGTTGCCTAGAAGTATAAATAACGTGTGAACCGTCTGTAGAATATGTCAAAAGCCGTGATGTTACTGCCGAATAGATTTGCAGGGATTTTGCGTTTAAAAGTTCAATATGCGCGGGCGTAATAGCTAATAATGGTGGGATTAAGGGTTCCAGACACTTTCTTGATACATGTCGTTCAAGTTTCAGCAACAAAGCATTCAAGTTCAACAAGCTGCATATGATAAATATCACACTTGTCAGTCAGATCTTGCTTTTCAAATTAGGTGAGGTGAGGGAAACGCGTAAACAGCAAGAACGTGTCTCTGACACACACACACACACACACACACACACACACACACATGTCCGAGGGAGGACTCAAACCTCCGTCGACGGAAGCCGCCCGAACCGTGGCAAGGCACCTCCGAACTTGCGGCTACCCCACGCGCAATTGAAAGTAACATCTGTCATATACGCAGATATCTAATTCTTGCTACAGTAACGCGATGGCTGAAATTTATTTGTACAGTTCATACAGTACTGCTATCTACATTTGCAGTAGTTACAGTGAAGAAAGTTGCAGAGTTTCAGCAGTACGGAGACGCTGACAGTATGGAATGGTTTACCAAAGTGCTGTAATTGATTACCAAACACTTAAGAAATGACTTCTTCTGAGCCATGCCGATTAATATTAGTCTTGAAGAGAAGTATCGTATGAGGAGCAGAAATTCGCTACATCTGCAAGGAACGCTTCAAGTAAATTGTTATGAAACACATGGATTACTGTCAATTTACAGGCAGATTTTGAGGAGCTGCATATATTACAAGGGGGGGCCGCCAATTGTGAAATTCAGATTCGATTCATACTGCGCATAATAAAAGCTCATGGCCAGAGGTGTAATGTGGCAAAGCACCAAGATGCACTTCTCAGCCGTTGTCGAGAAAATCGACAGTTAAAAGAAACCGTTGCCGTGAAATACTCTCTATGATTAATAATTTTCCACAGCGTCGTGGCGCAGCGGTACGCGCTCCGGTTCGTAATCCGAAGGTCGCCGGATCGAATCTCGCGCCATGCAACTTTTTTTTTATTATTAGTTTATTGTGATTCAAATATAACATGCGTAAGCAATTCATTAATAGTTTATATAAACTATTAACGAATTGCTTATGCTTGTTGGTGAAGGCGGATCGCTCTCCAATTGTACCGCCTACATTTTTCCGTTTGTTTAACATGGTGTACCAAAGCTCTCACGTCCGCACTGATTTTCGACGATGTTATAAGTTGCGCTAGGGACCGCATCTACCTTCTTTCGAAGTTAGCAGGCAACTACGCTGTTACGCGGCGGCTCGTTTCGGCCCATTCAACATCTGTCCTTCAAGTGTAACGAGCGAGTAACGAAGTTTATATTTCATACCTGCCACAGCAAATTTGTGTTCGTGGGGTTTCTATTCTAATTCGAACGTTTGACTTACGCTATACGTATTCGTTTCGGAATATCGTTTCTACGTCTTCCGTTAACTATACATGGTTAACATTATGAAGATAATTAATAACATTTGTGAAATACAACTTTGTTTGGGGAAAACATAATGATGTTCGAAGTCACCAGTTTTTCCACGACAAACGACTTTCAACAACTTATTATATGCATAATTGTCGCAACTGATTGCCGGGAATTATATATATATATATACATATATATATATATATATATATATATATATATATATATATGTGTGTGTGTGTGTGTGTGTGTGTGCATATATATACACACATTTGAATTACAAACAACAAATACTAAAAAAAAAGTTCGATCCGGCGACCTTCGGATTACGAACCCGAGCGCTTACCGTTGCGCCACGACGCCGTAGAAAATTATTAATCGTAGAGAGTATTTCACAGCAACCGTTTATTTTATCTGTTGATTTTCTCGACAACGGCTGAGAAGTGCATCTTCGTGCTTTGCCACATTACACCTCTGGCCATGAGCTTTTATTATGCGCAGTATGAATTGAATCTGAATTTCACAATTGGCGGCCTCCCCTTGTTAGCTATAATGGAAATTGTAAACCCAGTATTACCATGCCTATTGTGTTTCACTGTAAGGTGGCTATAATTTCGCAACTTACAAGTACTCATCTGCATACTATGCCGTGATCTACAACCACAATTAGGTCTCATTTGATAGTTTGTGCATCGTTTATATGAGTATTTAGAGAGACTGACATTGTCACGTAAACCTTGCAATTAGTTGTTAACGCTTTTGCATGAAAGGTGACGGAGTGTCTTTATTATCAAAACGGCATAATAAATGATTGCCTATACTAGTAGAGGTCAGTGGGGATGAAGTGGCATGCATAACTCAAGCCCTTTGTGGAAGGCCCAAACAGGTGTGTTGGTCCAGCTTAAACACATGAAGTAGCAAGACGGACGTTGGGGCACTTGAGCGCCGGATCACAATAGAGTCGCGGCCAGCCGGCATGTACCTGGACCTGAAGGATAACTGGGAACTCTGCAAAACTTGGATGACGCTGAGAGGAACGAGGAAGCGTCACCTCGGAAATCATGCAGTCTAAGTTGTTTCCAAGGATTTTTACTCACAAGCGTACCATTGTATGAGTATAGGCATTCCCTCGCAAACTTTCCCCGCTGGGTGACAAAACACTAAAATATGGTTGGTCGGCGTTCGGAATAATCTGTCGAGAGGGAGAATATTACAGGGTTTCGAGAATATAATTAGTCTTTTGCAGTTACAAGGGAGGTGAGCCGTGTCTTGCTGGGAAGCTAACGGTGGAGAGGAAGGAGTCTTCTGTTTTGAGCGCCCATGTTGGACGGTCACTCAGTAGCAGTTTTTGTTGGTACAGACGGACTTGCTGTCTTTGCTCTCAGGAGAGTTTATAGTTATAACGGTTAGGCACTATACTGTTGCGAACTTATACGCTTCTGGATTCTTCCTCCAGGTTGTAAGTCGTCATTTAGTACGCCGCGTTCAGTGAGAGCACTTATTCTGCCTATACTTACGTTGAGACGTTATTTGAACTCTGTCCTTGTGGCTGGGAGTTCGAGTTACTCGTCTGTAGAACAAAGAGAGGAAAAGACAGTATCAGAGTATATTAGTGAGAGAACTACCTTCTGCCGTCCTAGTGCTTGAAAGAGCTGTAATATGTGGCTGGAGTTCTTCCATCGTCGCAGACGTGTACGACATCCTTCACTCCAACGAATAGGACGTAGTACATGCAGTGATATTGCTAGTTACTTCGGCTTATTAGGGCTATGAAGCTAAACAGCTGTGATCACGCTAGTTTATTTCCACTGAGGTTCCACACCATCGTAGATCATTTTTAAAAGTAGTGTCTTCTAGTGTGGTACGTAGATGGTGTCAGTCATTTCGCGTTATTTATGTTAGATCGCGTGGCCATAAAAAGCGGCACAGTTGAGCAACTGATCAGCAATTTTTAGTCAGGAAATATAGACAATTGTAATATAATGGGTGTTTTTTTAGTCTACAATAATGTATAATGAGAAACAACGTTTATCATTTATTAGTATTAGTTGCATTAATCATTCATTTATGTGGAGGCTGTAATTTATATGTTAAAGAGCATTAAGAGACCCTAAGATCTGCTTCAGGGGGACAGTCAGACATGGTTAAATCATCAGTTTAGCGTTCATTATCTTTCGTTGCGCACACTAATTTTACAACTGCCTGGGGTAGCATCTTGGATCACAATCTGACGTACGACGAAGCGCACTTTATAATTATGAACGTATACAAAAAAGTGGAAGTAAATGACCACAATAAAACGATAAAAGTAAATTCAGACCATGTTTTTTCCTGACTGCGACAAACATCAAAATCTGTCACAGTGGAACGTCATCGCAGCATAAAGGTTCGACGAATACGTTCGTTCAGACCGACAGACGTGTAACATTTTTAAAACATGATGAGCAGAAAAAAATACAAGAAAGTATTTCCCCAAAAGTAGACACATTAATGTGAAGAATAAGAAGAGGGTGTTTCCCTATCAGTAGAAAACTGACTGAGGATTTTTCTTAATGTGCAGTCAGGTGAATTGAAGAGTTAAGCTTGCTGACTGGTGAAACAACTACCAAAGAATATGAATATCAAAGAGGGAGTTGAGCGTATTTGAATATAAGGCATTAGGAGAGTATTCCGAATAACAGTCGAAAACATCTTTCCATTGTCCGATGTCCTTGAAAATTTCGTCGCACTCTGTCTCATAATGTACGAACTGAATCCAGTCCGTTATGTGACTTCACCTGGCTTAATGTGGGGGTTTTGTGGAAACTATTAGTGTAAAATTGCAGCTGATTATTGACATTACAGTTATTTTAGCGTGGCATCAGAGGTAATACTGTATTTGTTCACTTTGTGCATGGGCATTCTGCTAGAAACAATACGCTCATACGATTTTACTAACAATTTTTTTCAACTCATGAATAACAGTGATTTAAGCAAAACAATGTAGCATTTTCGAAAACTGAATGAGATGTAGGTAGTAGCACATTAGGAAGATAATACGAAGTTACAGATCTCATTGCAAGACCAAATTTGAAAAACAGTGTCATATTTACGGAAAATCTGGTTGCGTTAGAATTACGGAGACCGAACTTAGTTTTTGTAAAATGCATAGTTAATGCAGAAAAAGAGGCCTCTCATAGACTTACATTACGAGTACATGTTTCAAACGTTTCAGACAAAAAATGTTAATATGTGTTACATACACACAGGTATCATAATATATCATATAACTACCTTAAATATATATGAAGTTATTGTAAGCGAAGTGCACAGGCGATCTGATGCTTAGGGTTACCCTGTTAATAACATTTACCATATTCCCATGTTTCAATAAAGAGAAAGTGGAATTAATGACAGATGAATTAGGTGGAGACATTGTTACGGAAATCACGAGACTCAGAGCTAAAATGTGTACTCTCAAAACTGAAACCCACAGTAGAAAGCCATGGATCTGAAGGTGTCAAACATTGTGCACGCTGATTACTGAGAAAGAATGTTCAATGATGCTGACAAATTATCCGTTCTTTGTACAGGTTTTTCAAGGAGGAATGGGCCATATTCAGGGATATGAGAAAAACGATCATTCGGAGAATACAAATGTAGTAAAAATTTCACCTAAAATGCATACCTTACGAGCTACGAGTATCTTTGATACTGTGAAAGAAATCTCTTCTACTAAATATTGAAATTTATAAATTATAGAATGCATCAATCAGTCGTCCTTTTTTAGTTTTCCTTACGCAAATCCAGATTTCGGCTAGCAGCTAGCCATTCTCAATGCACTATTTTCTATTCTCAATGCATGTAAGTCCCTGTTGTTTGGGCGTCAGCCACAGTTCTTTGAATACTAGTAGTAGTCAGTCACAGTTCTTTGAATACTACTAGTATTCAAAGAACTGTGGCTGACGCCCGAAGAACAGAGGCTTACATGCATCGAGAATAGAAAATAGTACATTGAGCATGGCTAGCTCCTAGCCGAAATCTTGATTTGCGTAAGGAAATCTAAAAAAGTAGTGGTATCCAAGGAACTGTGATTGACGCCCGAACAACAGGGACTTACATGCATCGAGAATACAAAGTAGTGCATTGAGCATGGCTAGCTACTAGCCGAAATCTGGATTTGCGTAAGGAAATCTAAAAAATGACGACTGATTGATACATTCTATAATTTATAAGTCACATAACAGTCGCTGACTGCACCCACTTTCCGAATGGAAGGCAACCTGATGAAGAAATGCTGAAATTGTTATCTGTATGTTATAGATGTAAAAAAAGATGACATTCACTAGTTGTAAATTTATTATGAAGATACAATTGTAACGTAATAGTTGTGAATTGCATTATGACACTGTAATGTTCCATAATATATTGATCGATACTTACTCCAGTGTTTTCCTTGTGACCTATAGCTGTCATTCCTATTTGAAACTGTATGCCAGACGGAATATTCCATTACCTTCATGCATTTATTATTTGTCTGTTTACATCACGTAAAGGCTTTTGTGAAATGGCTTACTTTGTAAGAAATTGCATTCCACACTGTGTAAATATTTGGACGATTACGTAGTTCCCACCACAACTGAACGAGAATGATGTCGTATCAGGCTCATCTTTACCATAGGAAGTTCTCTGATTAGTCTTAGTCGAAGAGAAAAAAGGTTCCAGGATTTAGAGGGAGTTCACGAATATGATTGACCAAGTTGACATGGCAGTAAAATGCTGAGCTGTGATTGGGAGAGCTTAATACTTGTAATGCAAATGGCTTAGAAGCTGTCTGATTGGCTTCGTTCCAAGAAAGAGATGCGATTTAGAAAAGAGCTGGTAAGAAGATGGAGGGTAGAAAAATTGGCAGGTTATGTGTGGGGGGAGAAGGGAGGAGGAAGGGTATGGAAGTGGAAACTGAGCGTGGGTTAGTAAGGACATGAAACTTAGAACAACAGTGCTGGGGAATTATGATTTACTGCATTTGCGCTTTACCCTGCATGTAAGCTATCCGACGGTCAAATATCGAATTTCATCCAGAATTCCAACTGCATTAGAATCAGGTTTGCTTTTTTTTTTAAAGAAACATTTGATCTATCAACATACATCACGAATCTATAGTGTAATTAAACAAAATATAGTGGACTTGTTTCACTGCAGTTCTGAAAATAATTGACTGCTGACAGAGAGAGATGTTACGTCAGTTAACGGATGAGACTTTAGCTACGAACGTGGTTCTATATTAAAATTAAGAGAAACACATTTTGTGATAAAAGTTATAGGGTATAATGAGAACTACCTAGATATAGACTTCAATTGCCTTAACTCTGAACGCCCGTAAGTATTTGCGAATGAACGAGTACGGACGCGCTGCCGAGAAAGAGATTGTGAGCACGATTCTTTGGAATAAATGGTTTCGAAGTCGACATTAGATTTGTTTCTTTCCAGCACAATTTAGTAGTTTCGTCTTTATACAGTCCGTAAATTTCAGCAAGAATGAAGAAAATTATCAGCTGAAAGTTATAGTTAAAGTTATAGTTTGTATTAGTTGGTGCTTCCATTCTTTTGAAGGTTATGTGTTAAGGAACAGAGCCTCATTAACGCCTCATTAAAAACTTATTATGAACAACATTAAGAGAGCAAGAGGAATTCTGCAGTTAAAGACAGAGAAGAGTACGGACAGGTCAAAAGAGTGCCTTGAAGGCCTCTACGATATGGACGAACTGAAAGGGGGGTCGACATACAGGACCTGGTATTAGAGACAGAGTTTAAAAGAGCTTTGGAAGACTTGCAATCAATCATTCGTGGCATTCCCTCGGAATTTTTAAGATTATTCGGAGAAGTGATATCCAAACGACTATTAAAGTTGATCTTTAGAACCCATAAGAATGGAGGCATACCAGAAGATTTTGAGAAAAATATGATCTATAAAATTCCAAAGAAAGCGAATGCAGATAGTTGCGAAAACTAACATGCAATCAACATTTTTACTTAGCCATCGCCCACACTTCCAGGTATAAAATTAATTACCCCATTTGAAATAAAATGTGTGTGGCTCTGCAGAATTTCTGCGATCGTCGACTCTGAAAATTCTTAAAATAAACAGAGGCACAATCGTGCACCGTGGGGAAGCCGTCCTGGGTGCTCTGACGTACTCACTATGCAGCATGGGAATCAGTGTCCAAGTTGTGTCCCAATTTCGATAAAGTCCTGAATTTAATCTCTTAAAATACAGCATAAACGACCGTGGGGCAGGCTCTAATGATTTCCCAGGCTGCAAAGTTCCCTAACGAGCTACGACACACCAAATGATGTGCCGAGCCACAGTCAAGGAATTGAACGCGCCGCTTCCATTCATGAAATTATTGTTATCCGTAAATAACTTTCCTAGCTACATTTTAGTATACATCATCCTCTTGTACGAGATGAAATTTTATCGTAATTCATCAAATTGCATTCGATATTCAAAATGACAACTTACAGCAACGCCGCTAACACAATTCCACTGTGATCCTACTCTCCGCAATTCTCAATCAGAAGTAGCTCATTGTACACGTAATGTTTCACATTCCCTCCACTGAGTTTTTATATCACAAGTCATAGATAATCTGTCTCTCGCAGAGGTCACTGAGCCATATAAATCTCTTGCTATAGTTGTGCTATTTCTATAGTTTACAGCTAAGGATTATAAATGGAAATAATAGTTAGCCTGTGCGGCTGATCCTGGTGGAGGTTCGAGTCCTCCCTCGGGCATGGGTATGCGTGTTTGTCCTTACGATAATTTAGGTTACGTAGTGTGTAAGCTTAGGAACAGATGATCTTAGCAGTGAAGTCTCATAAGATTTCACACACACACAAAGGTTAGCTCCAATACTGGAGCTGAAATTGAGGTTTGCCATACAATAAATTAACACCAAAATGACGCAGCTGATGCTTCATTGATGATTGCTACCATAGTGATAGTATACAGTCTATTTTGCGTGTGTCTCAACCCATTGCCCTCGGGCAGGCGTCGGTTTGCAGCTAGATATGAGGCGCCGAGTGCACCAAGAACTAAGCGTTGATGGCGGCAGGTACGGATGGCAGGTCAGCTGCGCCGTGGTGCTAAGTCCCATGAAGCAGTTAGTACTGGCGGCAGGCATAGTAGCGGGTGGCGCAGCCTAGTCTCGAACCAATGTCTGCTCCTGGCCGTGCCCAGTCATTTCACTGTACGGTGTAGTCAGGCGTCACGACGTGCCGCTGGTTTCCATCGATGAGAAGTGACATCTGTCTCAGAATCCAGCAGTATTTATATAACTCTTCACTAAAATTGGCATCAAGTCAAGTTGCCCATAACAAGAGACCTTCCCTGGAATCTTAACATCGCTCTGCTGGCTACACAGTTATCGCTACGTCGTACAGTTTACTGCTGTCCTGGCTCCTCAATCCACTTGCATGGTTCAAATGGCTCTGAGTACTATGCGACTTAACTTCTGAGGTCATCAGTCGCCTAGAACTTAGAACTAATTAAACCTAACTAACCTAAGGACATCACACACATCCATGCCCGGGGCAGGATTCGAACCTGCGACCGAAGCGGTCGCTCGGCTCCAGACTGTAGCGCCTAGAACCGCACGGCCACTCCGGCCGGCAATCTACTTGCATGTCTGGCATTGTGACACACATGTCGTGATACTGGCGGCTACTGGCTTCCGGCTGTTAATGCTCCATAGCTACTTGCACACTACTCCTCGTTGCTTTTGCTAAGGATTTATAATTTTTATTCAAAGGCTACGCAACAGCACTACAGATGATGCACGTCCATAATTGGGATTTTCCAGTCACTAATGTGAGACGTCAGCTGCTAAATCTGTAGCGTACTTAAATTCTCAGCAGATTAATTATCTTTAGCTATGGGATCTCAACGAATCAAAGTAGAGTAAGAAAACGAGTCATATAAGAGTTGACATTCGAATTTTCACCTCAGATGAGAGTTAACATTCGAATATTCACCGCAGTAGGAAGCGGCAGCTACCAAAGAGTTAGACATTATTGCACCGTTCTAATGAAGTTGAACTTTCGCTTTTGCACGGATGGAAGGAGAATAGCTCTACGTATTACAAATTTCTTCGAGAGGTATGCTGCCACATACCGCTCAATAATTTATAGATCATTTTAAGGTATCTTGCATTACATATTTAGCTGCGTGGAAAAAAGTAGCGTCGTTATTATACTGTTTCTTTGTTTTGTAGCTTTTGCAAGATTTTTCTGGAGGCTACACAGAAAACATGTAGAATTAAGAGATACATATAGAATTATTTTGGTCTGAATTCCGTATGATGTGTCCATTGTTGGAATAGTGTTGCAACGAGTGTATTTTAAGTATATATACTATTATATATAGTATTGCATGTAAAGGAGCCTTCGGAAGGAAGTATATGACACAAAAACGATTTTCAGATATTGCAAATTATTCGTTTCGACGATATACACTGACAGAAAAAATTCACAGCAGTGAAAAGTAATTAATGTAGACTAATGAAATTTCGGGAATACATTCCTGTAGATAACACATATTTGAGTCATTAACACTACAGAATCACAGGTTCTTGTAAGTGCGAGATAAGCCATTACAAATATGAAACGCTGGTACATTAATAGCTTGTGTAGCCCCCAGAATGTTGAATGCAAACATGCAAAAGTGCACGCATTGTGTTGTGCAGGTGCTGGATGTCAATTTGTGGGATGGAGATCCATGGCTGTTGAATTTTGTCAGTCAATACAAAGACGGTTAATGCTGTTGCTGGATGACGTTTGAGTTGTTGTCCAAAGATGTCCAATAAGTGCTCGATCTGGTGACTGAGCAGGCCAAGACAATCTGTAGACACTATGTCTAGCATGTTGGGCTAAAACAGCGGTATGTGGGTGAGTGTTACCCATTTCGAAAGCACCCTCTGAAATCCTGATGATGAATGGCAACACAACAGGTCGAACCACCAGATCAACATACATATTTGCAGTCTGGGTGCGTTGGATAATCACGAGAGAGCTCACGCTCTCATATGAGCTCGCACCATAGACCGTAACTCCAGGTGTAGGTCCAGCGTGTTTAGTACGCAGACAAGTTGCTTGAGGTCTTCAACTGTTCTCCTTCTGATAAACACATGGTCATCACTGGCACCGAGGAAGAACCAGCTTCCATCAGAATACACAACAGACGCCCACTCGACCCCCCCCCCCCCCATGAGCTCCGCCTAGAGTCACTGAAGTCACAATTTTTTTACTGAGGAAAATGGCCAAGCAGTGGTACGTTTTGGGACGTTGTTCTATTTAGACAATCTTTGGTCAGGTCTTCGAAGTAAACTCTCCCTAAAATGAATTGACGAAATGCAGATAATGAGGGCGCCATCTATGCAAGTGTCGATAGGTTTGAGTTTTCTGTATGTGGAGTGCATAGGGGCCTGATGATGGCATTACTGAGAAGCCGAAACTGGTTGCCTGCATAAAACAACTTCTCAAAGCATACGGCTGTTTGGCGATTTTCCTTGGCAAACGTTACACCTGCCGCTGTCCCTTATCGGCAAAGGATCAACAGAGAGCAAATGGTTTGGGGTCAGTGGAATGCACGCTATAGAGCGTCTGACTCGGAGCTGTCCTTCAAGTAACCAATTTTTAACAGATCATTGTGTCACTGTAGTGCTAAATGCAGCTCAGATTGCTGCTGCAGCTGCAGTAAGGTGCGCCAAAGCAATATGCTGAACACGAAGGTCTTTTCTCTCGATAGTAGCACGTGGCCGTACGGAGCCCGGCTGCCAGCGGTCATGTACAGTGGGTACATCCCTGCCAAGCCCTTTTCCAATATCGCGCAAGGAACATCTAATTTCTCTCTTCTCGTAGCCGTGTCTACTCGATTTCCGAACTGTTACGTCTTTGCTTACGGGCGCAGTTCTTTTTCCTGCTGCGCCACCGTGTGGTGCTTCAGTCCTCTTGTCGTTGGCTCTTTGGTAAGAGGAAGTTGGAGGCAGGTTATTGACGGACAATGGGGGCGGAGAGAGAGAGAGATAGAGAGAAAGAGAGAGAGAGAGAGAGAGAGAGAGAGAGAGAGAGAGAAGCGTGTGATGAACGGTGGTCGTGCGGCTACTTGTCCCAGTGGTCGGCTGTTTGCACAGTACTGTGTTGGTCTGGAGTGTCGGGTTCTACGTTGTAGCGCCCAACTGACTATATGAATTAGGGAGTGTCTGTCTGCTGATGAGGACGTCTTGATGACGTTGATTTTCTCCGGTAACCACCCGTCCTATCTTATTTTTGGGTAAGGTACTTCTGTTTATGATTTTGCCGTATGTGCTCCAGTGCTGAACTTGCTCCCGTGTGGCTGGTTTTCTCGCTGTTCTCCGTCACTCCACAATCAAGCTACAAAGTCGCCCCCGTCTCTGTGTGAACTCCCTTTAGGGATGATATAGTTGAGTGTTCTTAAACTGTGTTTTGCTTTTTATAGCAATTTGTTCAGCATTTCCGTGATCTTTGTCTTCATTGCTTCGGTGTGAAATTAATTTTTTGTAATATGCGCTAGGGCATCATGTATATTAGTGACCACTCAGGTCGAATGTCGAGTCTGACCCATAAGGTGGCAAGTTTCTCTCTTGCCCGACTTTTGTGTGAGTTCTGGAGGTAACGAAACGCCAGCGGCCCGATGAATGTGGAGTCGTGTTCTGTACTCACGTTGGAATGCCTTGGTGAGGTCCAGCATTTCTCTTAAAAGAAGGAATTTATTATTTTGTGTTGTATAACTTATTACTACTGTGATCTCGAGCTTAGGTATTACCGCTCAAGCAATTCTTGCTGGCTCTTAAGTTTAGAGTAGAACCCCTCTAATCCGTCACCTTCTGGACCGGGACCATGGTCGGAACGAAAAAAAGGTCGGATTATCCGAAAAATCTAATTTTTATTGCAAAAAATATAAAAATACATTTAGTACACAAATTAAACGATTTAAGAACTAAAAGACGTCTACAGTAATATAAAAAGATGTTTTTTACACAGTGTTAAACAGTATATTAACTACAAAACGTCAACACACACTATAAGATGTATTGGTTTGAAAAGGAAAAACGCCAAACAAATTACAGTACAGTGCTGTACTTAATAACGTATAAACGATATACACTCCTGGAAATTGAAATAAGAACACCGTGAATTCATTGTCCCAGGAAGGGGAAACTTTATTGACACATTCCTGGGGTCAGATACATCACATGATCACACTGACAGAACCACAGGCACATAGACACAGGCAACAGAGCATGCACAATGTCGGCACTAGTACAGTGTATATCCACCTTTCGCAGCAATGCAGGCTGCTATTCTCCCATGGAGACGATCGTAGAGATGCCGGATGTAGTCCTGTGGAACGGCTTGCCATGCCATTTCCATCTGGCGCCTCAGTTGGACCAGCGTTCGTGCTGGACGTGCAGACCGCGTGAGACGACGCTTCATCCAGTCCCAAACATGCTCAATGGGGGACAGATCCGGAGATCTTGCTGGCCAGGGTAGTTGACTTACACCTTCTAGAGCACGTTGGGTGGCACGGGATACATGCGGACGTGCATTGTCCTGTTGGAACAGCAAGTTCCCTTGCCGGTCTAGGAATGGTAGAACGATGGGTTCGATGACGGTTTGGATGTACCGTGCACTATTCAGTGTCCCCTCGACGATCACCAGTGGTGTACGACCAGTGTAGGAGATCGCTCCCTCACCATGATGCCGGGTGTTGGCCCTGTGTGCCTCGGTCGTATGCAGTCCTGATTGTGGCGCTCACCTGCACGGCGCCAAACACGCATACGACCATCATTGGCACCAAAGCAGAAGCGACTCTCATCGCTGAAGACGACACGTCTCCATTCGTCCCTCCATTCACGCCTGTCGCGACACCACTGGAAGCGGGCTGCACGATGTTGGGGCGTGAGCGGAAGACGGCCTAACGGTGTGCGGGACCGTAGCCCAGCTTCATGGAGACGGTTGCGAATGGTCCTCGCCGATACCCCAGGAGCAACAGTGTCCCTAATTTGCTGGGAAGTGGCGGTGCGGTCCCCTACGGCACTGCGTAGGATCCTACGGTCTTGGCGTGCATCCGTGCGTCGCTGCGGTCCGGTCCCAGGTCGACGGGCACGTGCACCTTCCGCCGACCACTGGCGACAACATCGATGTACTGTGGAGACCTCACGCCCCACGTGTTGAGCAATTCGGCGGTACGTCCACCCGGCCTCCCGCATGCCCACTATACGCCCTCGCTCAAAGTCCGTCAACTGCACATACGGTTCACGTCCACGCTGTCGCGGCATGCTACCAGTGTTAAAGACTGCGATGGAGCTCCGTATGCCACGGCAAACTGGCTGACACTGACGGCGGCGGTGCACAAATGCTGCGCAGCTAGCGCCATTCGACGGCCAACACCGCGGTTCCTGGTGTGTCCGCTGTGCCGTGCGTGTGATCATTGCTTGTACAGCCCTCTCGCAGTGTCCGGAGCAAGTTTGGTGGGTCTGACACACCGGTGTCAATGTGTTCTTTTTTCCATTTCCAGGAGTGTATATTGAAAACTAAAAAAATGTTTACAGCACTGTACATAAGAAGATTTTTTACAAAGAAATAAAGTACTGTATGTATAAACTAAGAAATGATTATACTGTATGCATTGTTTTTACAGTAAAAACGAGAAACAAATTACTTGGAAAAAAGTCAGTGATGCATCTTTGTTTAGCAGATGTTATACTAGATTTAGCTGCAGTGCCCCTCCATTTTTTAATCCACAAAACGTATTGGAGTTGACGTTAGATTCTGCTCGATGTATTGAAGGGCTATGTCAAAAGCGCTTTTGCATCGTTGTGCGAAATCTGGGTGGGGGGTTCGTCTTCGTCGTCCGAGTCCTCATTCACAGTTACCTGGCTAACAGCTGTAACAATCTGGTCGTCATTGAGCTCTTCAAAAGTGTCATAATCTTTGTCACATGCGTTGATCCACTCTTCAACTTCATTGACTGGAACGTTCGGCTCCAGAGATTGTAGATCTTTAACGTTTTCCATTGCATCATTGTTTTGCTCATCTTCGGTATGCTCATTTTCAGTCATAACTTGTGGCCAAAGGTTACGCCACAATTTCCGCAGTATGTCAGGTTTCAGTTCATCCCATGCTGCAGCGATTGTGTAGATATCATCTTTGATGTTCAGGGATTTCATTGCCTCAAATATGTTATGACCTCCTTCAGATTTTTACAAGATTGAGCTGATATCCTTTCTGCGATATCGCCCTTTTAACCATTCGATAACGCCATGATACATTGGTTGGATGAGTGAGGTCACATTAGGAGGCAGAAAGAGAGCTTTCATGTCCCCTTTCACCAAATCTTCCTCAGATGGATGTGAAGTTGCGTTATCCAACAGCAGTAGAGCACAAACAGGCAGATTTTTTTGCTTCTTTTTCGACCGATGGCACAAACTCGTCGAAAAACCAGGATTTAAAAAGGTTGCAGTCCATCCAAGCAGATTTTTGGTTGCGGTAATAAAGCGGGAAGGATGATAAGTTTATATTTTTGAATGCCTTTGGCTTCTTAGATTTGCCAACGACGAACAAGGGGAGCTTGTGGGAACCATCTGCGTTGCTACAAGGAATGACTGTTATTCTATCTTTTGTAAGTTTCGTTCCTACCACGCATTCATTTGAAGCTGCAAGCGTTTTTGTTGCCAACATTTTAAAGTTCAGCCCTGTCTCGTCGATGTTATACACATAGCAGGGTAACAGTTCATTTTCTTCTACAGTTGCTTGAAACTTAACAGAAAACTCCCTAGCAGCTGCGGCATCGGCAGGTAGTTTTTCACCGGAAGTAGAAACAAATCTGACACCATGACGAGTTTCCCAACGATTAATCCAGCCTTCACTGGCAGAAAATTTACTTTCGGCTTGCAGTTGTTTTGTGCAAAACTTCGCTTTTTCTTTGAGAATTGTCCCAGATTTTGGAGTTCCTTTCCTTCTTTCTTGACAAAACCACATCCACAATGCGTTATCAAACAGTTCAAGTTTAGGCTTTTTTTAATGTTTTGCGATTCTTCAGAGTGGTTTCACCATCAATCGTAACTGTGTAGGATTCAATGTCTTTCCGATTCTTCCTCCAATCCTTAATTGTCGTAACACCTACATTCAGTTCCTTTGCAATTTTTTGGAGCGATACTCCTTCGCCCGGAGTTTGTAGCACTGCTAATTTTTCATTTAGTGAAAGAGTTACGATGTTTAGTTTGAATCCAGACATCTGTACACACAATGAATCTACAGTAATAACTACTGTAGAGAACACGGAATAAAGCAATCAACGACGTTTTTTAATCCCAACAAAGGATAAAACTGCACAATAACGTACACTATAACAATATTCACAGCGATAGACACCGTAACAGTGGCCCGATAGGTGTCCAGTCAGTGACAAGTCGGCACAGGCTCGCGAGTCTGAGCATGGTCGGACTAACCGGAGTGACGGACTATCCAACGTCGGACTGGAGAAGTTCTACTGTACTTAAGTAAATATTTTTTTTGGGGGGGGGGGGGTTTGTTAACAGTTGGCTGCTTAATCAAATGAACTATTGTATTTGGTCGTTACTGTCAAATGATTAACTTGTTAATCACCTTTGTTTTAATCAAGCAGTCGTCGGTGTGTGGGGCAGGGTTTTCATTTGGTATTCTTGTGTCGAGCGTTGAAAATGTTCTTATTTCTGATGCTGAGTCTTGCATGAATTACATGCCTGTTTGTTTGCCCTCGCCTTCCTGAGTTGTTCGTAGCGCTGAAACTGTTGTCTGCGGCGTTTTAACCACTACCCGCCGATTCACCGGCGTGGCTAGTCCACGTCGGCTGTGCACGTGCGTGCGGCGTGGTGTTTCGCCTCCCGTCTTGCCGTAGCCAGTGAGGTGGCGCGGCCTCCTCACTTGCTCCGACATCTCTCCATAAGTTAAGTTCTTTATCTTTATGGTATTTGGACTTAACCTTATATCAAAGTGTCCGCTATCCTAAGTCATCCTAGCCAAGCTTTGCCTGCGCCAACCCAGCCTTGTCTCGTTATTGCTGCCTTAAATTTTGCATTGATTTGAGAATCTTTGAATCCTTCTGTTGTCGATTGCTGAACCAGTAAATTCTGAAATCGTTGTAACCTTCCTGTTACAAAATTGATAGTGTCCAAAGGGCATCCCAAATCTTTTATCGTAATCTTGAATCTGTAAATTTTAAAGTACTATTGCCTTTCCTGTTTGAAAACCTGTTTATGGCAAAGAAACTCTGCAGATTTGTGAAATACTGAACATGTGTATCTTAAAAATTTTGTTACCGTTCCTGTTTGAGAGAGTTCTAATGCCAAAGTGTCTCAACTTATAAAACTTTCATTACTGTTACCTTACTATATGGAAAGTTCCTAATGTCAAAGAGCTCCTCCAGTTTTGTGAAATGCCGAACCTATAAATTTAAAAAAGAAGGATTAACATTCTGTTTCAAAACTGTTAGTACATAAAACGCCCTCAAGTTATTTTTAGTCGTTATTCGGAATTGCGGTACTTTTCTAAATAAGGGCCACCTTCCTTTTCTGAAGTTTACTTTCTAATGAGTGGTTCTTAAATTGGTATATAACGTTCTCTTTCTGTAATTGTAGAGAAGTCACATCTGACCGGTCAAATTTTACGATTGCCTAAAGGGCCTCGAGTTGTATTTTTATGGATTTTGAACTTCTTACTTTAAAGAGGCATTACTTGTCCTGCAAAAAAAATTTAAAAAATATCAAAACTACTAAAAGAAGTATTTTAACCGCCTTATGTAACTTTTGTTAACTTATCTTAAACTTCTTGTCCTATCATGGCTACGTTATTGTAAATTTGATTTTTCTGGTTTGTCGCCCTGAAATCAATGTTATTGCTGCCATAAGTATGTCTTGTCGAACAAAGGATTACCCACTAATGTGAAGCAACAGATGAATTATCGTTAACTCAGCCAGCAACTTCCTCCCGCCCGTTAAGTTGTTGTCGTATCCTGGGGCGTCCACTGAGATCTCAAAGATCTCGTTCTTGACTAACATCAAATCACCACGTCTAATCACAAAGGTAAATAACTCTCCCGACCGTTACAGCATGTATTTAAAGCAAACGTAATTTGCGTCCTCATAGCGGCGCTACTAGTGCCACTATTTTGCGAATGGCGCGAAATTTGTTCAGGTGTAGAAAAAATGCCTACCAACTTCCGTTTACGTCGCAGAATGCCTTCTTGATATTGCGATTTCTTTCTTTCGGTGTAAATGTAAAAAGACAAAACCATTTGCATAGTAGAAATTGCTTTCTAGTGCTACTTGAGGAACCATTAGATGGATTCGAAAGATCACAAATAGCATCCCTAAAATTCCTACTAAACTGGGGTGCAGCACATGTTCCGCCGAACCTTTCAATTGTTTTCAGATGACAAGCACGAAAATAGTGAGATAAAGTTGGCTGTAAAACGAAGTGACCCTACTTATTCGGAGTGCCTGAGTGATATACGTAATATTCCGATATGGTCTACTGCTACAGAAACATATTTTTGTTATAAATTTGATTTACACAGTGGGATGTTTGATAAGTGGTACTCGAGGCTGGTGCTAATTTTCACGCTGAATTTGTTACAGGATATGATTATTGCTTAATGGTTTAAAGTGTTTTACGTTCTAGGAAGTCTGGCAAATTTAACTTAAAAAGTGGCTGATGAGTTCGACACAGTTGTGGACCTCTAAAATACTTGTAAAGGTATTCTTCATTACTTTATTAAACATAGTTAGCAATGATCCTATCATTGTTTGTCTTTGTTGGTATTTGAATTACAAGCAAGCAATATTGAAGCTACTGACACTAGGGATACGTCTGGTGTGTATCAGTTGGCGGGTAAGCGGGTAGCGGACTGCGCTGCCCCTGCTCAGTGATCTGACTTTCTCACCGGCGCACTGCTGCGCTACGGGTTGCCTTTCTCGCTGACGTCAGCCGATATCGCTACGGCACAAATTAAATTTTGTTGCCAAATTAATCTTGCAAAACTAATTTCAGCTGCAGAGCCGACAAGAAAATTTCATTACAGTTGAAGTTCTGCCGGTAAATATAAATTTTATTAGGAACTGCATTAATTTAAAACAGTTGTGATCGATACGAAAGGTCACGATCGATGCGTTACCTATCGGGTAATTAATTCAAAACTGATGTGACCCTGGGTGAAAGGTCAAGACTGACGTGTTACTGAACTTTTATGGTGGCACAGGTATTATGAATGTTTCAATCAGTGGGGAGTATCCCACGTTAGTTGGGAGTGTACCATGAACGTTGGATTCCTCAACAATGAATACGGCGCTGCGGTATCGACAGTATTCTAGTATTCTACTCTCAAGCAGATACGCATTTTGTTCTGAAATACAAAACAAGCAAAGAGAAACTAGCAATCTGTCTGGCATTATTTCCCACATCCCGCCGTGATAGTGAAGTAAACCGGCAATTCGAATGGATGAAAGGCCGGTTACTTTCGCAATCTGCAAATCTCTTCTTTAATAAGCACTAAAATTTGCTAATTTTCCTCACGCGTGACTATACTAATAACATATACTCTGGAGGTTTAATGTTCGTCGCGTTCGATGATTATAAATGGTTCTGAAGGAGATGTATCACATCGTTCTTCATACGCGTATTTTTTCCCTAGAACGTATTGTTGTATGTCCTTAGCCATAACTTCTGTGTGCAATTACTTTTAAGATTAATCGTTTATTTATGATTATAATTCTTAGAATAGCAAATTTCGAAACTTCGAAGCACCTTCTCCATCGGAAGTTATACAATGTAGCTGTTTTGCTGTGCGAGTTAACCACATTAGCTAATCGTCATCTGTCACTTCACCGTATTAAGAAGTAAACACAATTTAAGGTAGTTCTGCAATTCGCATTGCAACGTAGGCTCACAGACAGCTTACGATTCGTAACTTTCCCCCCTAATTTCAGGAATAGGATTTTTCTTTTGTATATTCAAAGTAACTAACAACTGGCTAACAGTGCTTGATGACATTGATATTAGTTCACCTAAGCGTAGCTCAGTATTTCTGGACATAAATAGCGTACATGATACATGTGTTGTTACTTGGAATATATTGTTGTAATGATCATCGTTACATAGACTCACAACACCACACCGCACGCTTTTACGAGTTACTTGAGCAGGGTTATTGTTTTCAGATTAAGTTCTATAGTGAGATCAGTCAAATACATTTAGCCAGTAATTCTGTTCATATCTGTCAAGCCGGCCGCGGTGGTCTCGCGGTTCTAGGCGCGCAGTTTGGAACCGTGCGATTGCTACGGTCGCAGGTTCGAATCCTGCCTCGGGCATGGATGTGTGTGATGTCCTTAGGTTAGTTAGGTTTAAGTAGTTCTAAGTTCTAGGGGACTGATAACCACAGCAGTTAAGTCCCATAGTGCTCAGAACCATTTGAACCATATCTGTCACTCCAAACATAGAATATAGAAGCATATTCAGCCTTCCATGTTTTAAACTTCAGACGGAATGGTCAATATCGAAATAGTTGTAGACTATACATTCATGTACCACGATAATATCTTTAACCTGATTATGATCTCGTGGATCGAAATTAATAATGAAATAAATAAATTAACTTTGTAGATGCTTGATCGTTTCCATGACGACATTCACCAATTAGTTACTTTGTGGAGTCCACCTATCAAAAATAGATCGCCCAAAATAATTGAAGGGTCACTTTTTTTGAAACCCAATAATTTCCGACGTTACGACGTACACGTTTAATATTTTGCTCAAAGATGCATACGATGTTCCTCTTCAATGATGTAAAACCGTGGTGCCCTGCGACGTAACCCTCGGGCTCTGATAATCCAGAAGATGTCGGCACACGAGAAAGAAAAAAAAAAAGACTAGAGCTCAGATCTTTGTGACGTGTAGGGTGATTTAATGTCACATTGGCTCCAAATTTCATCTCCTGAAGCCTCTGTGATTTAGATCAGAACTATGACGCCCAATTTTATAATCACGCATTGTTTTTGTAGGTGGCCGAGGACAACTTTTCACACACATCAATACTCAGTATCGACACAAAGAGGCCTCAGGAGATAGCATTAATGGACGCTAATAAAAGGTAATAAAACCGGCGCTTTCATTTCGTGTGTTAATCTACACACATTACTCGGAAGAAAACGACAGTCTGCAGCGCGATGTGCGACAGAGCGAATTTCTAGAAAATCTGCTGGCACCCTCCGGACGATTGATTGCTTCGCAAATGACTTCGTGGGGCTGGAACAACACTGAACGTCAGCTGACCCCTTGGGAGTGTAGTGCGACCACAATTTTTGCATTGGTATACACGGTGAACCACTAGGGACCTTCTAAAACCATTTAATGAAAGCTCAACGTGATCCGAAGCGGCAACGGGTGTTTACACATTTTCAGTCCTCTGTCCTCCTATCCTTAACAGATAGGACTGATGGATTACATCGAAAAAGTTCAAAGAAGGGGAGCACGTTTTGTATTATCGTGAATTATGGGAGAGAGTGTCACTGAAATGATACAGGTTTTGGGCTGGACATCATTAAAAGAAAGGCGTTTATCGTTGTGAAGGAATCCTCTCACGGAATTTCAATCACCAACTTACTCTTCCGAATTTTTTTGACACCGACCTACATAGGGCGAAACGATCACCACGATAAAATAAGGGAACTCAGAGCTCGTACGGAAAGACATAGGTGTTCGTTCTCTCCGCACGCTATACGAGATTGGAATAATAGAGAATTGTGAAGGTGGTTCGATGCACCCTCTGCCAGGCACTTGAATGTGATTTGCAGAGTATCCATGTAGAAGTAGATGTAGATGTAGATTCTTTGTGTCCTCATTTGGGGAGATCGTGGGCGAGTGCGACATTAACATGCGCGTGAATAAAACCTCAAAAGGTCCCTCTAGGCCCCACAGTTTTGCAACACCTTTCGAGACTCCAGCACACCTCTACTGAGTTCTTTCAAAATGTTTCTCTACAGAGGTAACATCTGACCTACTGCTAAGTGACTGCAGGTGTTTCAGCGTCCTGCAGATTCGGCACGCCCGCAGCTCTCTGCCTTAGAAGCTAAGTAATACACGACGAACGAAGCAACGAGGACATAAAAAGTAGACCAGCGTAGGCGAAGGGTGCAATCTTGCCCAAAATAATTCTTCTTCTTCTTATGCCAGTTAGGGTTTCTCCTGTTTGTCGGCCGTATTGCATGAATGTAATGAACTAACTATGTACCGTCTCTTGGATAATTTTTCGTTCAGTTGTTTCCCGTGCGCTCGTACTAATTTACAACTTGTACCTAGTCTGATAGGACTTATCCTTTCCACACGATCCATCCAACTTATTCTTCTTGTCTTCATGCACTCATTTACACACTGCCGGAAAAAGTTAGTACACCTTGAAAGACTACGTCGAATTTCATCGGATGACAGCATATGCCACCCGCGGGGTAAGTAGATATAATGGCAATGGTTTCGACGTCGTCCGCCAACAGATAGAGTAGTCACACAGTTACCAGATCGTCATTTGTTTCTACCCTTTAATAGGTAAGGCTCGCAGCCAGAAGGCGCGGTGTGTTGCTGATGTGTGAAGGAAGCAGGAAACCATGCCACGGACACGCACTTGTGCTTTCTACAGCTGACTAGGTAAGATTGAAAGGGGTCCAATTGTGGCCTTCCAAGTGGCAGTGTCATCCTTTCGGTGAACTGCTACGTCGGTTGTGCTGTTGTTCTGGTATCAGTCGTCACGCGAACAGTCTCATACATATAGACGAGGTTCTGGACGTCCACACAGCACCGACCCCAACCAGTATCGTATTTTAAGGCCTGGATAAGAACTTTTGAGCCCACACGTGTCAACACGAACTGTTGCGAAGTGGTTATTAGCAGTGATACTACGGGCATGCAACCCCGTCTTTCACTCGCGCCAGAGCACAGACGTGCACGGCTCGACTGGTGAAGTCAGAGAGTCACTTGGTTAGTGGAGAGGCGCGCCGTTACCTACAGCGATGAAAATCAGATTCAGCCTGCACGCAAATGATGGTCATTTGCGCATACGATTAAGACCAGGTGAGTCCTTCGTCTTAGAGTGTATTCGTCCAAGATACACAGGTCGCACCGCAGACCTTATGGACTGGTGTGCGACAAGCTACAGCTCTCGTTCACATTTGGTGTTTCTGAAGGGGACGCTAAACAGCGATCGGTGCATGCAGAATATCATTAGACCCGTTATTTTGTCTTTATTGCAACTCGAAGGTGATGTGTTGTTCCAACAGGGTAATGCACGCCCACACAGCCCGTGAAACACAACGTGCTCTACAAGAAGTGCATCAACTTCCCCGGAGAGCGCGCACTCCGGACTTGTCTTCAGTCGAGCACGTGTGGGATATGATGGGACGAGGAGTGATTTGTGGGGTTCCTCAACCAAAAACTCTGACGGACCTATGTGAGTTGGAGCAGGCGTGACATAACGTATCCCAGGGCAGTGGTCCCGAACTGTACAATCAACAGGATGCCTGAGTCAGTGCCTGCGTTGTCGCCCGTGGAGGTTACACAGCGTAGTAATATGGATGTTTCAGTATGGATTGATATCCGGTACCTCAGAACCACTTATTCTATTAACTTAAATGTAATTGTTTCAGGTACTCTATATGCAGGACTGGAACAACAAATCTTGAGAGAACTGGAAACTTCTTAAAGGGTAGACTCCATATGCAATGTTGCAACAATAAGTCTTGAGAGAAGTGGAAGCCCCTAAAAGAGTATACTTATTTTATTCTGGCAGTGTATCTTGTATGTCACATTGATCCCTTAGCGATATGTTTGTTTTCTTGCCGCACATAGCTACTTCTTGGATTTCAGTGCTGTTAAGTACTGTTTTATGATTTTCGTTTCTGCTCTAGTTTCTCTTGCATACTCATAATATGATTCAGTATTGTTTTATATATTTTTCCCATCAGTAGTCATAAATTTGTTTCTTTATACAGTACTTAATAGGAATCTCACTATCCTTATTGCGTTTGTCTCTTGGTTTTTCACTGCCATGATTAAGTCTCAAAAGTTGGTGATAACTGCCACTAGAACATTGCAACACATCGCTTATTCATTTGACACTCCACTTACTTCTAATTAAAATCTTACAGGTATTTTTGATATTCGCATTCTCTTTGTTTTATTTAGATGAGATTTACAGGTTATATTACTTTGTCGTTTTATTGAATTAGTAAAGTGAACTTTTTAAATTATCCTCATTATTTTCTGTTATTGTAGTGACATCAGTATATATTATGTCTCACACTTTGCTTCGCATTTTATATCTTGGAAGACCACTTGTGTCAGACTTCGGACTTAATGCGAGGAAGAAAGTTCTGATAATGTACGTTTGGAGCATGGCATGGAGGTGTATCATGGACTATGGGAAAACCGAAAAAGAGAGAATCGAAACGCTTGAGACGTAGTACTATAGAACGATACTGAAGATTAGATGGCCTGATAAGATAAGCAACGGGGTTCTTTGCAGAAGCGGAGAGGAAAGGAACATATGGACAACAATGACAAGAGAAAGCGATGACAAGAGAAAGATTGACAAAGATTGGATACCAGTGAAGATATCAGGAAATATGTTCCGTGGAGCAGAGTGAGCTGTAGAGGGTAAAAACTTTGGGATAAGACATGGACTGGAGTGTATCCAACAACCTCTGAGATGAAGAGGATAAAAGGAGAGAAAATCGTGGTGGAGCGTATCAAAGCAGTCGGAAGAGTGAAAACCCTAAACATGAACAAAAAATTGTGGCTTTCGAATCAAAGGGCTTCAGTATGTAAGAAAACCGATTAATATTATTAACTGTGCACATTCTATACGAGTATATCTTCATGGATAGAAAACAGCGGACTCCCTGGAATTATATCAGTGCCCTCCGACAGATATCTACTATGAACTTCCAGAATGCTGGAGTAGCTTGGGTCAGCAACTTCTGTTAATTAGTAGAACGAAAAACCAGTCCAAGTTGCTAATTTCTACTTTTTATTCATTCGATGTGACGGGCCACATTAAATGTTCGGCCCTTACATCGTTATTACTGCCCAGCCCAACTCTTGATTTAGACATGCATTACTGTCGTATAGGCTGCTGCTGGTTGGATAATAAGGTTTCTGTGTTTGTTGTATCTTTATGGTGCTTAAGAGGTATGATGTGTGTGGGAGATTATGGACCTCGGTTTACTGGTTTAATACGTAGTAATTAGCACTAAATTATTTTGAAAATGTGTTTGGGCTCCTTTCTGTTAGCATATAATACTTGTATCATTACTCCTGAGTAACATACGGTTTCTCTTTTGAACATGTTAGTTCTTATTTATTTGATTGTAAAGAAATCACTTAATGGGTCTAAGGCTTTCATTCACTTTCTTGTTTACCAGTCCGGTGCGGCAGTTGAAGATAGCAAAAAGAAAGCCAAAGTTTTAAATTCCACATCTAAGCAATCATTTAATCAGGAGAATCGTACAGACATACGGTCATTTGAGCATCGGACAGACTCCCGTATGGACGACATAGAAATAAGCACACCTGGCGTAGAGAAACAACTGAAAAATTTGAATTCAAATAAATCACCAAGTCCGCATGGAATTCCAGTTCAATTTTACAAAGAGTATTCTACGGCACTGGCACCTTACCTAGCTTCCATTTATCATGAAACTCTCACCCATCACAAAGTACCAAGAGACTGGAAAAATGCTCAGGTGACCCGAGTATATAAGGAGGGTAAAAGAACGGACCCGCAAAATTACGGACCAATATTCATAATTTTTATTTTCAGCAGAATATATTCTCAGTTCGAATACAATAAAGTTTCTTGAGACTCAGAAGCGTATGTCCACGAATCAGCATGGTTTTAGAAAGCATCGATCGTGCGAAACTGAGTTTTTCCTTACCTCGCATGACATACTGAGGACTATGGATGAAGGGCAACAGGCAGATTCCGTATTTCTAGATTTCCGGAAAGTATTTGGCACGGTATCCCATTGCAGGGTGTTAACGAAGACACGAGCATATGGAATAAATCCACATATATGTGAGTGGCTCGAAGATTTCTTAAATAATAGAACCCAGTATATTTTTCTCGACGGCGAGTGTTCATCAGAAACAAGGGTATCGTCAGGAGTACCCCTGGTAACAGTGGTAGGACCACTGTTGTTCTCTATAAACATACATGATTTGGCGGACAGAGTGGGCATCAATCTTTCAGTTGTTTACTGAAGATGCCGTGGTGAACGGTAAGGTGTCGAGATTGAGTGACTGCAGGAGGAAACAAGACGACTCAGACAAAATTTCCAGTTGGTGTGATGAATGGAAGCTAGCCCTAAATGCGGAGAAATGAAAGGTAATTCGAATGAGTAGGAAGGTCAAGTCCGTAATGTTCGAGTGCAGTATTGCTAGTGTCCTGCTTGACACAGTCAATTCGTATGAATATCTAGACAATGAGATACTAGATGGTACGAGCATGTGAGAACTGTGGTAGGGAAGGTGAATGGTCGACTTCGGTTTACTGGGAGAATTTTAGGAAAGAGTGGTTCACCTGCAAAGGACAACGCATATAGAACGCTGGTGCGACCTACTCTTTAGTACTGTTTCGGATCCGTACCAGGTCCGATTGAAGGAAGACATCGAAACAATTCAGAGGCAGGGCGCTAGATTTGTTACCGGTAGTTCTCAGCAACACGTTTTACGGAGATGCTTCGTGAACTCAAAAGGAGCTGGCCGCTGTGGCCGAGCGGTTCCAGACGCTTCAGTCGAAACCCTCGCTGCTACTGCGGTCGCTGGTTCGAATCCTGCCTCGGGCATGGATGTGTATGATGTCCTTAGGTTAGTAGGTTTAAGTAGGTCTAAGACTAGGGGACTGATGACCTTAGGTGGTAAGTCCCATAGTGCTTAGATCCATATGAACCATTTGAACTCAAATGGGAATCGCTGAAAGGTAGGTGACGTTCTTTTCCAGAAACACTACCGCGCTGAGAAAATTTAGAGAACAGGCATTTGAAGGTGACTGATGAACGATTCTCTTGTCGCCAAAATACACTACGCATAAGGACCGCAAAGATAAGATCCGATAAATTATTGCTCATACGAAGCCGTACAGACAGTCGTTTTCCCGTCGCACTATTTGCGAGTGGAACAGAAAAGAAAATGACTAGTTGTGGTACAAGGCAGCCTCTGTCACACACCGTGCGGTGGCTTGTGAAGTGTTTACGTAGATGTAGATGGTGATTAGTCGTTTCTGGTCCCATTTTAGTAATTTTCTCTTGTTACTACTGATAACATATTTACATTCTTGCCGTGTTGTCCACTTGACCTCCCCCTTTTTCGGCTCCTTCATACATCATCCTCCCCGTTTCCTAGCCTCCATCTTCACTCTCCCTTCCTCCCTCCCGCCCCCCTTTTTCCTACAGCCGGACACCCACCCTACGCGCCCATGGGTAAGATTACGCTATGCCTTCCTCAGGACGGCAAATCAATCTTCGGTGCTTTGTAAAGAGAAGCTACTTTGTGGTTTAATATTTGTTTTTGCGTGTGGCAGAATATTCTCTGGTAATTTCTAAGGTTGGATGCGATAAAGTTGTTATACTTCTAAATGGTCGGAAATGACGAAGAATTTAATCTCCTATTGTTTTGTTTTCTCTCAATACTGATGTTGCTGATCACATTTAATGATTTTTATGTGCCATCATGGGATACAACTTTGTAATACGCGCCGCATGGACAGTGATTTTAATCATTTGATTGCTTTTGGTAAAGATTTTAAAAAGTATCAATTGTATTGTTGACTTGTAAGTTTATTGTATGAACTGCTGTATTCGTGATGGTTGGAGAACTTTTTAATACATATAAAAGGTTTCCTATACCCTGATAGGGCGCCCCCCTCCAAGGTTTGCTTACAATAGCGGTTGGTGATTAGTCATTTATGGTCCAATTTTAGTAATTTTCTCTTATTACCGGTAATAGTATATTTACAATTTGCCGTGTTGTCCATTCGACCTCCCTCTTTTACAGCTCCTTCATACTTCATCCTCCCCGTTGTTATCTGTATGCATTGCAAAAGTTGATTGCACATTTTCAACATCTTCGCAAATGCCATTTTCGACAACGTTATGTAAGTTTGAAACGATAAGTTCTGTATCTGTGGCATGTACTTTAACGTTTGATTCAAATGGTTCAAATGGCTTTGAGCACTATGGGACTTAATATCTGAGATCATCAGTCCCCTAGAACTTAGAACTACTTAAACCTAACGAACATAAGAACATAACACACATTCATGACCGAGACAGTATTCGAGTCTGCGACCGTAGCAGTTGCGCGGTTATAGACTGAAGCGCCTAGAACTTCTCGGCCACTCTGGCCGGCTAACGTTTGGTAATAGCTGTTTTATACATGAGAGTAAATTTGGTTTTCTGAGTTGTAGGATGATTTGAAAGTGGGTCTAGGCCAAAAACTAGTCACCTAATGAATGAAAAGTAAAAATTTGCAACGTGGACTGGTTCCTCGTTGTGCTGAGATACCTACTACCTGGTGATTGAAGACATGAACTGGTCGATTTCATTTTGTGGAAAACGCTCTCCCGTCGTAGTATTATGCACATACACCATTTTAGCTGTCAGTATTTCAAATTGCAAGTACCTTCGTCCTTTTATTCAAATATTTATTTATTTTTGGACATTAAAACAGTGGTACAGGGAATATGAAGTTAGGTTTAACGTAATGAGGCATGTTTAAGAACCCGGAGGGTAAGAGCATTCCATGCCCAAGATAAATGACCGAGTTCGAATACTGGTCCAGCACAGTGCACAAATTAATCTGTCTTGATGCTTAGACATTTCTAGTTGAGTAAGCATCTTGGGCGGCGGTTTAACATAGAACAGCTATCGATAAATGTTTAAAAATTAATAGATACAATTTTTCTCCAGACGTAATCTGTTATGACCACATTTTCAACTATTCGTTTACTGTAAACTCTGCGATGAAATGTGTTTGCTTCCGCGTCCCAGCAGACGGAGACGTAGTAAAACTGACTCCATCACCGGAAGTCTGAGCTGTGAATCCTGTCCTGGTTTCCTCCTTCCATAATCTGTACGCGCTTGAAGGGAGCAGTTTGCAGGCAACTCGTGGTGCGCGGCTCTGGCTACATGCAGACTTTGAGGTGGGAGGAGACTGCCTCTACTTTCCGGCTTATGTAAAGCCCCTTCGTTCTATTATAAGTTACTAAGCTGCCAAATCCTGTCGAAGCGTGACGCCATTGTTCTCACAAAGCGGGCACAGTAGGTTCGTCGTAAGTACAGGTGATTGTAACGAGTAACTACGCAAACTTAGGCTACACGACGCTCACATTAGAAGAAATATCTCAGAAATAGTAGCTATCCGTTGCAGACTGCATGATTAACATTACTAAATTACTTTCATGAAGAACGCTACTAAGTTCACTGAAAACAAATCGTGAGATATTTCATCCAATTCTATTATGATCTGATACACACACCATGGATGCAGCTCAGTATTACACAATTCAGGCGTTCTATGCTTTTGTCCCTAGGCAGTGACGGACTGAATGCCTGTGGACTTCTCAAGGCTTAAAACTTAGGTCATCTACTGCGACATTGTTATCAGATGAAGGCTACTCTGGATGTGAAGGAACTAAGTAAATTTTTCCAATTTTTATCATCAGCTCTAAAGAAGCAAAACGAAAACCGGCCACTTCAAAAAGCGAAGTAAGAAGTCCAACGAAGAGACACAAAACAAAAACATCATTGTAGAAGATGAAGCCATACTGTAACGCTATCAGTTCGGCTGTTTAGGAAGCATTCTCAGACAAGACAATAAGTGCACCACACGAATCAGGAGAATTGCCCTCGCTGAACAGACCTTCAGTAACAAGAAACAGCCTCTGAGAAGCAGGCACATAAGTTCTAAAACTGGTAAAGTATTCATCAAAACATTTGCCTGGAGTGTTATACGGCTGTTGAGCACGGGTCCTAATTAAAGACATTAAACAGTGTCTGGAAGCAATGTAAGTGTTGATGTGGAGCAGGGTGCTGAAAATGATCTGGGGAGACAACAAGTCGAATGAATGGGCTCTCAAGGAACTGGATGCAACAAGGGAATGATCAGTACCAAAGGACAGAGAAAAAGATTGTAATTGCTCAGACAATACTTCACAACGAATTCTTGACCATCATATTGAAAGGAGAGTCTTAAGAAAGAAAGGATTCGGCGATGGGCGGACTTAAATTCAAACAGTACCCTGACATGCAACGTTTAACGGAAAAGAAAAATGTATGGGTAATTGAGTTTCTGAATGATATCTACAGCAGTCAGTTCTGGGATTGAGATAACTCTGATTACAGATTCTCTAGTATATTGACAATTGATATATGCTTATGTTTTCCTTTATTAGTATTCTAGATAGGTTTCGCAGCTGCTAGCACATTTCTTCGCATTGGATGTGGAGTAGGAGGTAGGAAAGGGGGTGGAGTTTGGTGTAAGTATCAGTGGCCCGTTCGATCATCCGGCATCTGTGGTCTCAAGTCTAAGGAGAGCGTGACTGTATGGGAATTGGTAGCGTATAACGGACTGCACTTCACAAAATAAGAATCGTATCCTATGAATAATTGCATCAATGATGCACAATTAGAATCGGTCAACGGACACAAATACGAGGTTGCCATAATTTTTGTGGATTTCAACTGAATTCATCACATAGGCAGGTGACAGACTTCTGTCCATTGGCAGATAACTAAGAAAAGTAGTCAGGTTACAGAGAAGACTGCTTACAAATCACTTGTGTGTCCCCTCGCAGAATATTGTTCTAGTGTTTGAGACCCACCCCAAACAGAAGTAGTCGCTAATACTGAACGCATACAAAGAAAATCGGTGCAAAATGTGAGAGGTTTGTTTGACTCGAGGGAGAGCATCACGGAAATGATAGAAAACCTTAATTGGTTGACTTTTGAAGATAGCTGCCTCTCATTGCCCGAAAAGCTACAAAAAGTATCAAGAAAATATATCAAATGAAGAATTTGCGGTCATTTTTCAGCCCGCTACTTATCGCTCCTGTAGGGACCATGAAGACAAAATTAGACTATTTGCAACATGAGCCTTTCAAACGATAAATGGGCAGAAAGAAACCTAACATATGGCACTATGCTAAGAACCTTCTGCTTATAATTCATGGCAATTTACAAAGTGTGTTTGCAGATGCTAGAAAAAATATCTACTCAACAAATTATAACGATGGGTGATGCTTGGGGGAAGCTATACACTGAACAAAGTAATAAATTTATATTGATCTCAAAATTGCTCGTCAATGAACTGAAACTTGTTATCAATGAAGTATTTTGTTCTCGGGACTCAGGATTTCTGTTCCATAAACTCTAACGTTACAGATCGCTTGTCTCCCTAGTTGACAATTTCAAATAATAAAGAACACTTAATTTAGTGTAATAATAGTATAGGGTAAGTGATACACACTTATGTCAGCGTTATAAACACTGACTTTAACAGAGAACAGTCAATTTAAAATTTCAACGTAAGTTTAGATTACACCGTAATTCTGATTTACTCGTAATTTACTGACACATAATCATAACATAGGTGTATAGTACCCTTATCTTGTTGAGCAGAAAACATGTGCCATAAATTAAAAAATGTAATAACACACGTGTGGCCACGGTGGTCCAACGAGTGGAGCTCTAGATTCTGGCCCTGGGGATCCCAGGTTCATTTTCGGCAGTCAAGTTCGTAGCTTCGTCACGGGCTGTACGGTGAAGGTTAAGCTAATAAAATTGCGAGAGTCGTTCAATAAGTAATGAGCCACTTTTTTTCGGCCAGTCTCGGTTGAATGAATGAGGCATTTGTTGTGGGACAGCGGCTGATCCCGGCGGAGGTTCGAGTACTCCCTCGGGCATGGGTGTGTGTGTTTGTCCTTAGGATAATTTAGGTTAAGTAGTGTGTAAGCTTAGGAACTGATGACCTTAGCATTTAAGTGCCATAAGATTTCTCACACATTTGAACTCTTTTTTTTTTTTTTTTTTGACATCGCGGAATTTCCCGTTTCTGCCACTGTAGCTAAATGAAATGTCGAAAGATGGAGGCGCTATATATAGTCTTCAAAATGGCATCTGTGACGTAGGAGCGTTTCAAGCAAAGAGCTGTCGTTGAGTTTCTTCTGGCAGAAAACGAGAGAATTGTAGATATTCGTAGGCGCTTCCAGAATGTCCACGCAGAACTTTAAGTGAAGAAAAGCGGTTAGACGTTGGGTGAAGCTTCTGTCATCATTGCATCAACGTCGCACAGGTCTGTATGATCTCAGCGTGCCTGCCGGCCTCACGCTGCTGCGGCTCCTCCAGTGTTGCAAAAATTGGAAAAATAAATGCAAACGAACTTCTCCATCACCATGACAACACAAGGTCGCACATAAGTCTACGCACATGAGAGGAGATGGCAAAACTTCATTGGACTGTGTTCCCTCATCCACACTCCAAGCCGGATCTCGCACCTTACTAGTTCAATCTGTCTGTCGCAATGAAGGGTGCACTCCACGGGAAGCAGTACGCGGATGATGGGGAGGTTGTTGAAGCTGCAAGACATTGGCTCCGACCCCGACCTGTAGAGGAGTACCATGCGGGCATACAGGCCTCCCAGTAAGGTGGCGTAAGGCTGTCGTACTGAACGGAGTTTACCTGAAACGAGGCAGTCTTGGTTGCAAATTGTGTTATTAGTTTATTGGAAATGATGTGTTCCGTCCATGTGACGCATCTACAGATTAGCGTAAAAAGTAATGTCGTGAGCAGACATTCATTCTTTAATGCCAGAAAATGGCATTAAAATAAAAATTGTAAGGTAACATCGTCCTGTTATTATGTTGAAAAATAGTATTTCGTAACCAAAAGAGTGAGGAATAATATGGTGTGTTGGATGACTGAATAATACCAACATGCTTTCATAACATGAAACGTGTTGCATTACTTATCGAACACCCCTCGATTATGGCACGTAAGTGGCAAGGCAAAAATCAGTGGCATTAAATAAATGAAAATATACATCCTAATATCGCTTAAGACACATTGGTTCAAATGACTCTGAGCACTGTGGGACTCAACATCTGAGGTCGTCCCATAGAACTTAGAACTACTTAAAACTAACTAACTTAAGGACATCACACACATTTATGCCCGAGGCAGGATTGAAACCTTCAACCTTAGCGGTCACGCCGTTCCAGACTGAAGCGTCTAGAACCACTCGGCCACACTGCCCGGCGCTAAAGCCACATTCCATCAATTATTGTTTTCCAACCGAGATACTGCTTCGTCTATACTAATCGTCTCATCCACAAGACATTACACAATAATTTTCCATCCTCCTTCCTTCCTTCTCAAACAGCAATCCTATTACTTACTTAGCTACGTACGTTTCCTCCTCAAACAATTGTACTGTCAAGTTTGGAATCACCCTTTCAGGAGCACACCGTTCAGGAGCAGGTGGCCTTCAACAACGGCTCGCAATGATAGGATACACAGAGAGCAGGCTATGAAACGGATGGGCGGGCGTTGTCTGCATACACCGGGTGGCCACGTCTGAACACACACAGTGTCTGGAGATATTGCATTTCCCCTCGCTGACGAGCGTCGGCGAGAGCAGTGTTTGCCGGCCGGCAGCAAGTGGCAGGCAAAGCGAGCAGCTCCGTGGTGTGGTGTGGTGCAGCGTGGTGCGAGCGCGCGTGGATTTGGCAGCTAATTAAAGCCGGGGCTCGGGAGGGAACGGGGCTACACGGCCGGCAGAAGTCTGGCCGCAGCGGCCAACACCGGCCGCCGCTTCCGTATTCGCTGGTCTCACTACACGTCTGGCGCTGCGTAGCGGCACCACTCCGCACTGACAGGAACTGCGCTGCTATTGCGATTCTCGGTCCCCACACGGCGGAGATATTCTAGACCCTAGCGCAAGTGTCCGTGCTCCGGCAGAAACCTCCCAATGAGCAAGTCGTTGTCGTACACATCACATGACAGCTCCAAATGTTCAGAATCTCGGGCAGCTGCCGTCGGTGCCGTGTAACGTCACGTCTCTGAAATTATCGTGAACAGAATTGTGAATGTTGCAATTTGTTATTTAGTACTACTAGTACTTCGTTCGAGGTCGAGCACTGCAGTGCTGTCCATAACGTAACACGAACTCATGGAAACATTGAAACTGGGTACATTAATTATGTTGTAACATGGTGAATGTGTGTGTGTGTGTGTGTGTGTGTGTGTGTGAGAGAGAGAGAGAGAGAGAGAGAGAGAGAGAGAGAGACTGAGACAAACAGATACACAGAGAAAAAAAGAAGGACCGTCGAATATGGGATGCAAAATATGAAAGGTAAAATGTCTGTGTGTGCAGGAATATGGCCTTCACGTGGTACAGCAGACGTGTATTCTTCTCATATTCCTTTACTTGGTCTATGCTCCTTTATTTATACCAGGGGCGGGCAAACGTTGCACGCGGCTCATGAGCGCACATCGCTGCACGTGTGCTGCTCGCGTGCAGTCGTCGAACGGGGTAGTGGCGACAGCCGGCAGGTTGCCGCAGTGTAGTTCCAGGCTAAGCTGCGGACGTTTAAGCGAAGCGACCACTACGTAGTGAATTTCAGTAACCGGAAAATGCAGAGTGAATCAAGGAAACGGAGAATTGGAGATTTGCCATCTTTTTAAAAGGAATGGGAGAATCCTTTTTTCTCTGTGCAAAAACGTGAAAATTGGAAATGTATAATATGTGACAGTATTCTCGCTGGTCAGCGGAAGTTTAATATTGAACGCCATTATAATAAATTTCAGTATGTTGCCGTTCTTAGTGCAATAAAAGAGGAATTTCTCAAGCGATTTGGGGATATATCTTACTTATCCCAAGGTTTTGAATAGTTCTCGAGACAATCTGCTGTTTCTGTAGATGATACTCATCCCAGTTTGCAAATGGAATTAATAGGTCTACAGCGTAATTCACGTCTGAGAGACAGGTTCCTTTTGGCAAGACGTGGGACAGATTTTTGTCACGACTTTCCACAGCAAGCTTCCTCGTCTCCATAGTGAAGCCGCGAAGATAATGTCAATGTTTGGCTCGACATACGTTTGTGAGAGATTTTTTTCTGATATGAAAATTAATAAGTCTCGGTTAAGAGCAAACATCAGTAATGAAAATTTACGTAACTGTTTGCGTTTGTCTGTATGTAGAAATTTTGTTCCAGACATTAAACGTAGTGTAAACTCCACCTGTGATAATTAAATAAAACGTATCGTAGGTAATAGGTACTCGTTCAAACCATGATTTCTTTCAAGCATTCCTACTAACCTTATTCCTCCATTCAATAAAGCAAGCTAGGAAACAAAACGCATTAGAGAGGAAGAAGCGAAGAGACGGTATGGTGGGGAGGGGAGAGAAGCGGGTGGCCAGCGTGCCCCTGTGTGCACGCAGAACACCTGTTAACTGCACACGTGCATGTGCACAGCACACGTGCAGAATTCCTGCCCACCCCTGATTTATACGAACGACCACCAGAAGCCGACCTTTGTGGCCGACTGGTTCTAGGCGCTTCGGTCTGGAACTGCGCGACCGCTACGGTCACAAGTACGAATCCTCCCTCGGGTATGGATGTGTGTGATGTCCTTAGGTTGGTTAAGTTTCAGTAGATCTAAGTTCTTGGGGACTGATGACCTCAGATGTTAAGTCCCATAGTGCTCAGAGCCATTTGAACCATTCTGACTACGAGAAACTACTTCTGTTGCGCCTGGATGTCGGTAGAGGCAAGAGTAAAGCTCGTTTACAAGGAAATACACAGGCAGACTGGATTGAGGCTGTTTAGCAAGTAGCAGGGATCAGGAAAAGTCAGAGTATCAAGTTTGTCTGCTATACTTTCGGCACCTTGTAGGGCCCACGGAAATCTGTATGAAACTGAAAAGCTATCCGCTAAAGATCTTAACTATCTGGTGTGCTATAGAGAGGTTGCATGCATTTGAACGTGCAGTCAAAAATTATTAAACTCATCTGAAATACTTACGAGCTCCCTCCAGAGGATCTGCAGTGTCACGTGCTCTGACGTAGGCGCCACGACTTCGGCAAGCAGCCCTGTTGAGTAAGACTGGAGCTACCACTGTGTTTCCAAAATTAATGACCATTTTTTTGGTTGACCATCGAAATATTTTGGGCATTTTGCGACCAATGAATCTCGCTAAGACGATGCAGGTTCTTACTAATTTTGAAATGCGATTTTTTATTTACGGTTTAGTTAATTTCGTGTTCTCCTGAGCTGCTGTTTGTGAGCTATTGAAAAACGTCAATACCTTGGTGTCTATGGTTTGTGCCACTAATGGCAAATATTTCTGGATTTGTTTCAGCCTTATTTGCACATCATTGGATTTTCTGTTGACCATAAGTTTTCAATCGTGCGTGCGGCTCCCAGAGGCACCGCAGCCTTAAATTATGGGCGTCGCGTTGGTTTAATTTGGTTTATTTTCTTTCAGACTAAAGGAACAATACGTGTTCTAGTAGTGACACCTAGTGAGCCGGCAGGTTAGTGTTGTTACTATGGTAGCGTGGTAGGAAACAATGCAGTAATGTGGCAGATAAAGTTGGTTGAAACGGCTCTGAGCACTATGGGACTTAACTTCCGAGGTCATCAGTCCTTTAGAACTTAGAACTACTTAAACCTAACGAACCTAAGGACATGACACACATCCATGCCCGAGGCAGGATTCGAACCTGCGACGGTAGCGGTCGCGCGCTTCCAGACTGTAGCGCCTAGAACGGCTCGGCGACTCCGGCCGGCAGATAAAGTTGGATGATGAAGTTTTTCATTAAGTTCTCTCTGCTCTTCACACGGTTTCAGAAAACTATGACACACAGTTTGAAAAATTGAAGTCTATATCTGTGGCTCACTTAACCGAGCTCAATGGTTACTTCCTAAATCAGAGATCCTTTCGGTACAGGCTTTCCGTCAACACTTACCACTGAAGACCAAGAGCAGTTTATTGGTATTCCTTCAGAACTGCGCACTGAAATCGACCGTTTCCTTGTCACTGCTTGAACTTTGGAGCTTGGTGAAACAGTAATATCCGCAGTCAGGCAATAAGCTCTTACGAATTCTGATACCTTTCGCAACGTCCTTATATGGGGCCTCTTTTTCAGAATTTGCGGTTATTAACACGTAGTACGGTCGGGAATGAATGTGGAGAAAGAGATGCTAGTCACAGTTTACAATCTTGTGCCGAGATTTTAAGAACTGATAATGAAGAATCGAGCTCACCCTTCCCACTTATTTCGTTGTGACAATAGAATTTAGTAACATTAAAAGTCTACTAAATTGTCTCATGACAAGAGTTAATGAAGAGATAACTACGCTTATTCTTTCCTGGAAAAATAAAGGTTCTGTGCCTCACATTTCGAGTAGGGTATCATGTGCGAAAGGAGCCTCGCGGTATCTAGTTCAACGTCGAGGGAGCTGTGGACCCAGAACGTTGGGAAACCACTGCTACACATATTGAAAAGTCAGTCCTACGTAAACACGCTTTCATATGTAAGCGGAGTCAGCATCACTTGTTGCTGACACTAGAAGATGACACAGGATACCACACAAATTAAGAAAAGTCATATTAAATATTCCTACATCGGACCGCGCGTATCGAATACACTCTTCACTACCACAGGAAACCATCAGACACCATGGACAAGGATTAGATTCCGTTCAAAGAATTGTAGAAATATGGAAGTAATAGTGTCTTCCAGATGCCGTTAGTATAGTGGGGAAACTCTGAATCTCCCATTAGCAGGTAGTAATGTGTCAGTTAGAAGAGACAAAACAATGACTTTAAATATCTGAAGAGTTGTTCTCTGCTGATCTCCGTCTTATAACATGGCGCAGTGAGTGAAGTAATGAACTCATATTCCAGAGGTCTGGGGTTCGAGTCTGGTCTTATGATTTGTATATCTGTAACTCTCTTAAGTGAAATACCTACATTGTTTCCTTCGAAAGTACACGACCCATTTCCTTTCTTGAGCAATATCAGCTGGTGGTCCATCTCTAAACACTTCACTTACTACAGACGCTAAAACTTTCTTTTATTTTTCTGGTCTTGATTGGAACTGAAATCAATATTTACGCCAAGAATATTTTTTTATAACCATTCGCGACAAATCTGTGTGCTAGTCGCCCATGAAGTACCATCATGTTATTTCCTTTTTAATGTAGTGGCGGTCCAATTTCAGAGTGCACTTTTCTTCATACGCTGACCATAATACCTGTTTTAGACAAAATAGCAACCGTGTTTCATTTTTTGACAGATATTATGAACACAAATAATGATGAGTGAAATTAATATCCGATGACTTCATTACCATGCATCCTATATGTCAGTGAAATGCGCCAGCATCGTTCATATGCAGTACGGCATGCTGCGGTGAGTAACACCCGCTAATTAACTTGCAGTCTCAACGAGTTGTAAACAGAATGAGATTTTCACTCTGCAGTGGAGTGTGCGCTGATATGAAACTTCCTGGCAGATTAAAACTGTGTGCCCGACCGAGACTCGAACTCGGGACCTTTGCTTCTCGCGGGTAAGTGCTCAACCAACTGAGCTACCGAAGCACGACTCACGCCCGTTACTCACAGCTTTACTTCTGCCAGTACCTCGTCTCCTGCGAACCTTGCAGAACTAGCACTCCTGAAAGAAAGTCTCCGTATCCTTTCTTTCTGGAGTGCTAGTTCTGCAAGGTTCGCAGGAGAGCTTCTGTAAAGTTTGGAAGGTAGGAGACGAGGTACTGGCAGAAGTAAAGCTGTGAGTAGTGGGCGTGAGTCGTGTTTCGGTAGCTCAGCTGGTAGAGCACTTGCCCGCGAAAGGCAAAGGTCCCGAGTTCGAGTCTCGGTCGGGCACACAGTTTTAATCTGCGAGTTGTAAACAGTTTGACAGGTGAATTATGTGCCATGAAACACTGCGTGCTTACAATCTCGACTAGTATCTAGATTTTTTAAATTCCTTAAAATATCTTCGTACCGAAATAAACACCAACAAACAAATGTAACAAAGTAAACTGCGCACCCCTTTATACCAACTTCTAAAATATTCCGAAAATTAAACAACTGCCACTTTGAAACTTTCAGGTGGGTTAAGAATTTGATCTGGACCAGTATTCGAACCTTGAACCTTGTCCTTTCGCGGCCAGCTGCTCTACCGATTTACCTTTGCAAGCACGACCCGACCCACGCCCCGGCCTCACAGCTTTACTTGCATCAAGACATCTTCTCCAACCTTCCAGTTTCACAGTAGATTAACGTAACTTATGGAACTGGCGCTTCCTGAAGAAAGGACACTGCGCAGAAGGATCATAGAATCATATATAGCAGAGCTGATCATACCAGCTGACTCATGTCCTGAATTATACTTCTTTCATTTTTTTCTTTCAAATTACAGCATTTGATCTCTTACGAATTTTGCTTTTACAATGCTTTTTAGCAGGTAGCACTTTTAAGGGTACAAAGTGGTTTCAACGCACGCATTCGATAAACTTTACTTAGTTTTGAACATTCCTGGTCGATTAAAACTGTGCTCTGAGTTGAATTTGAACGCAGATACTTAACTGTGCATAGGAGACGAGAGTTGACGAAAAATCTGAGGACGCATGGGTTCTGAGGTGTGCTTGATAGAGGAGCGGTTCCTGCGGAAAGCAAGGTATAAAGTTTGAGGCCCTGTCACTAAGTCAATATTAACTGTCTAATTTTGCATTCCTTAGTTTACATATTTCATTGGCACGTCTAAGTACGTTGAGGTATTTTCTGGGCAAGACTAATAAGGCAATTGTTTGAAATGGTATTGGAAATATAGCTGATTGTGCTTGAGAAATCGTTTCTTATTTGGTATTAGATTTTGCAGTGGTGGAGTGACGTCTCAGACGCTTATATTCAGAGAAAAATAAGTAGCAATTTCTTTTGCTCCACAAGTCAGTGTCCCATTTAGTCCAAATCATCGAGTGAGGTAGACTGGCCGAGTCAACGTCAAATGTCACCCGGCATTCGACAGATAACAAGATTCGTGTATTGAACGACGGAATAACAAGAACGGCTGCATTCTGCACACACTACGCTGAGGTGAAAAAGTCACCTCGTAATATCGTGTCGAACCACCTGTGCTCCGGCGAAGTGCCGCAACTCGGCGTAACATGGACTCAACAAGTCGTTGGAAGTCTCCTGCAGAAATATGGAACCACAGTGACCTCAATATACGTCCATAGTTGTGTAAATACTGTCGGTGCAGGATTTTGTGCATGAACTGACTTCTTGATTAGGTCTCATAAACGTTCGATGGGATTCCTGTCGGATGATCTGTATGGCCAAACGATTCATTCGGATTGTCTAGAATGTCCTTAAAACTAGGCACGAACAATTGTGACCCAGTGACACGGCGCATTGTCGTTTCTCGTTCAGATGGAGTCAGTGAATGGCAACAAATGGTCTCGAAGTAACCGAACATGAACACTTCCATTCAGTAATAGGTTCAGTTGGACCAAAGGACATAGTCGGTTCCATGCAAATACAGCCAACACAATAATGGAGTAACCATCATCTTGTAAAGTGCCTTGTTGACAATTTGTGTCATGGCTTCGTGGGGTCTGCGAAAGCTACCAACAGCTCTTACCAACTGAAATCGCGATTCATCTGGCCAGGTAACGATTTTACAGTCGTACAGAGTCCAACAGACTGAGATTGGTCTCAAGGCGCTGCATGCGATATTGTACTGTTTTCAAAGGCACTTGTGTCTGTCATCTGGTGCCATAGTTCATGAACGCAAAATTTCTCAGCACTGTCCGAACAGGCACGTTCGTCGTACGTCCCTCTTTGAATTCTGTGGTTATTTCACACAGTTTTAGATTAGATTAGATTTACTTTCATTCTAATTAATCCGTAGTGAGGAGGTCCTCCAGGATGTGGAACATGTCAGAAGAACAACAATACATGACAAATATTTACAACTAAACCAAATAAGCTAATGTACCATTCCACAGGTCCCAAGTGAAACGATCGTCATTTTTTAATGAACACTGTATGAAAGAGTCATTTTACAAATACTAATGCACTGAATTTAAAATAAAATGTTTTTATTTATTTGTAAGGTAATAAACATGTAATACAACTACTATAATACTTATTTACAATGAACACATTACTGCACTGAAATGGTGCAGAAGTTAGATTGTACTTACACACACACGCACACACACACAAATTTTCAGTGAACACATTACTGCACTGATATTGTGCAGAAGTTATATTGCACTTATATACAAATCAGTTGGTTTTACTGAGAAATTCATCAATGGAGTAGAAGGAGTTGGCCACCAATAAATCCTTTAGGCTTCTCTTAAACTGAATGTCATTGGTTGTTAAGGTTTTTATGGCTGCTGGCAAGTTATTGAACATGTGAGTTCCTGAATAATGCACGCCTCTTTGTACAAGACTAAGTGACTTTAAATCCTTGTGAAGATTATTCTTATTTCTAGTATTGATTCCATGAATTGAGCTGTTGGTTTGAAAAAGTGATATATTTTTAACGACAAATTTCATTAAGGAATAAATATATTGGGAAGCAGTAGTTAGTATCCCTAGTTCCCTAAACAGGCTTCTGCAGGATGTTCTTGAGTTCACACCACATATAACTCTTACTGCACGTTTTTGTGCCCGGAAAACTTTAGCTTGACTTGATGAATTACCCCAAAAAATAATCCCATATGACATTATGGAATGAAAGTAAGCATAGTACGCCAGCTTTTTCAATTTTATATCCCCTATGTCTGACAAAATTCGCATTGCAAACAGAGATTTGTTAAGACGCTTCAGCAGTTCTGTGGTGTGCTCCTCCCAGTTGAATTTATTATCAAGCTGTAATCCCAAGAATTTAACACTGTCTACTTCTTCTATCTTCTTGTCATCGTATGTTAGACATATACTCGTGGGACACCCCTTACAAGTTCTGAACTGCATGTAGTGTGTTTTTACAAAGTTTAGTGACAACGAATTGGCTAGGAACCAGTGATTAATGTCCACAAATATTTTATTGGCTGATCTTTCTAAGACTACACTTGATTTGCTATTTATTGCAATGTTTGTATCATCGGCAAACAAAACGAACTTGGCATCTGATAATGTTACTGATATACACAAGAAAAAGTAAGGGCCCTAAAATGGAACCTTGTGTGACCACACATGTAATTAGTTCCCAGTTGGATGATGCCTGATACCTTGATACATGTCTCTTTCCTAAAATAGAACCTTGTGTGACCCCACATGTAATTAGTTCCCAGTTGGATGATGCCTGATACCTTGATACATGCCTCTTTCCTAATAACACCCTTTGTTTCCTGCCACAGATATAAGATTTGAACCATTTAGCAGCATTTCCTGTTACACTATAATATTCTAATTTACTTAAAAGGATATTGTGATTTACACAGTCAAATGCCTTTGACAGATCACAAAATATACCAGTTGCCTGCAATTTTTTGTCTAATGAATTAAGCACATTTTCACTGTAAGTGTAGATAGCCTTCTCAATATCAGAACCTTTTAGAAATCCAAACTGTAACTTTGACAGTAGTTATTTGAGATAAGATGGTTATAAAGCCGACTGTACATTACTTTTTCGAAAATTTTTGAGAAGGCTGGCAACAGTGAAATTGGACGGAAAATTGATGCTGTTTCTTTATCTCCCTTCTTAAACAGTGGCTTAACTTCAGCATATTTCAGCCATTCAGGAAATATTCCACAGATAAACGACTGGTTACACAGATAGCTCAATATGTTACTTAGCTGCCGGCCGCGGTGGCCCTGCGGTTCTAGGCGCTGCAGTCCGGAACCGTGGGACTGCTACGGTCGCAGGTTCGAATCCTGCCTCGGGCATGGTTGTGTGTGATGCCCTTAGGTATGTTAGGTTTAAGTAGTTCTAAGTTCTAGGGGACTGATGACCTAAGATGTTAAGTCCCATAGTGCTCAGAGCCATTTGAACCATTTGTTACTTAGCTCAGAATCACATTTTTTAATTAACTTTGTTGATATTTCATCATACCCACTAGATGTTTTTGATTTTAAAGATTTTGTGATGGACATTATTTCTGTTGGGGTAGTGAGGGTCAAATTCATATTATGGAAGTTACTTGAAATGTCTGGTCTGAGGTATTCCATAGCAGCATCTACCGAACCTGACAACCCTATCTTTTCAGTAACAGTTACAAAATGTTTGTTAAAAAGTTCTGCAACGACCAGCAGTGTTGCTGGTCTGTTACCACTGAGAACTCTACGCAAACGCCGCTGCCCTCGGTCGTTAAGTGAAGACCGTCGGCCACTGTATTGTCCGTTGTGAGACGTCATGTATCTCGGACTACTGAATTCCCTAACCATTCACGAAATGGAATGTTCCATGCGTCTATCTCTAACTATCATTCGGCATTCAGAGTGTGTTGATTCCCGTCGTGCGGCCGTAATCACATCGGAAATCTTTTCAAGAATCACCTGAGTACAAAGGACAACTCCCCCAATGTACTGCCTTTTTATACCTAGTGTATGCGATACTACCGCCATCAGTAAATGTAATTATCACGGTACCATGACTTATGTCCCCTCAGTGTGTAGCGTACACAGTGTAACATGGGGTTGCATCAAACTCTCGGAAACAGCTCCTGTCTGACCAATTTACCGAGATGTTCACTCTCAATAATTCACTTTCTCCCGTGCAAAAATATTAGTTGTATTGCCCAGCAATGAAGCATACTGCAGAATTATGATCCATCTGCTTTCCAACATGATTATGCGTCAATGTAGCTTCTGTTATCGGATACCTGCAGCGAAAGACATAACTTTAATTTTCTGTCAGTCTGCGAACATCTGGAAAGCAGCAGTTGCCAGCAAGCCTTACAGAACGTCGGTGAGAGGTCAAACGTAACTGAGAAATTTTGTACATGCCTCTTACTTATCTTGGCAAACCAGACTAATAAACAGAAAAACCCAGTAACCAAAGAGAAAGTAAACAACACTGAGAATTACAGAAGAAGGACTATTAGTAGAGCCTGCCGGAGTGGCCGTGCGGTTCTAGGCGCTGCAGTCTGGAGCTGAGCGACCGCTACGGTCGCAGGTTCGAATCCTGCCTCGGGCATGGATGTGTCTGATGTCCTTAGGTTAGTTAGGTTTAAGTAGTTCTAAGTTATAGGCGACTCATGATCTCAGAAGTTAAGTCGCATAGTGCTCAGAGCCATTTGAACCATCTGAACTATTAGTAGAAAACTCACAAACATCCGCCCACTTTCTTGTGCGAGCAACCCGGAACAGGGTTCTTGGCTTCAAAAAGAGAAAACCAAACTAATAAAGAAAAGCTTTTTGCTTATGAAAACTGTAGGGTTTTGGTCTCACACAAATAGCGCTCGGGGAGGTCTTTTCTGTGGTACTGTAACAGTAACATCTGCTTACCACATGAAAACGTCTTATGTTTCAGACGTCTGCTTCTCAGTCCCATAATACTGAGGTCTGATGGGTGTCTGAGTCTCTTGCAAAGTCTGTTGTTGTGGTCTTCAATCAGAAGATTGGATTATGTAGCCCTCGACGCTACCGTACCCTGTGCAAGTATCCTTATCTTTACATAACTTCCTGTGTACTGCGTTGAAGCCATTGTCTCTCTTTACAACATCACGTCCCCCAACTCGCATCACCACTTACTTCTATTATCAATTGGTTTTGTCAAGTCCATATAGGGTGACACCCTAAACAATAGTTTCAGAAGACTTTGCAAAAACAGACATAATGTCTTATGGGATAACAGCAATCAGTGATTTTATAATGTTACTTAAAATCCGTCTCGATTGCAAATTTTTTTTATTCAAATGACCGGTTTCGGTTCATTCAGAACTGAAACATCAGATCTGAAGATGGTTCTGAATGACCCGAAACCGGTCATATGAATAAAAAAATTTGCAATCAAGACGGATTTTAAGTAACATTAAAAGACTTTATAAGGCTCAAATTTACATTCAAAGTTAAGTAGTTTATGCCGTTTAGGAACAGATTGGCAGTTAACATTTTAGTACTTTTGTCTCATTTTTTTATCTGTTAGCTTTATATTACCTAATAAAATTCTTCCATACACATTGCATATGATTTGCTTTTAATGATGTTCACCCTATAAACTCTTTTCCAAAATACCGTCTCTTCAAACTGTCATCTGTATTATTTACCTCCTCTGGCAAAATCGCAGTGTTGTCACAAAATTTTAATGTATTTATTTTTTCTCAAACTTTTTCCTTGGTTTCATGTACTACTTTCTCTTTGTACAGACTAAATAAGAACGGTAATAGACCAGTAGGTTTTCTTTTCGCGTATGTTAGCCTCACTACTGAATTTCCGTTCGTTGTAGATACTGTAAGTGTGGCATTGTCATCTATCACAATATCAGCATTGTTTCACGTGTTACCTCATTTAGTCTGACTGAAAATGTCGACTTCGGCCAGACTCCATGAAAATTCTATACAATGTTCTGGTACTGAAGCAGAAATGCCTTACGCTACGACTTCATACAGAAGAACCCTTAGAACTGATATTCAGCTGCAATGTACGCCATGCCATACCAAACACAAAAGCAGGACGGCACTGTAGCACATTTAGTTTAGTACTGACAAGTGGTCGATGCTGATAGCTTTATCAGATTTTTTTTTTTTTTGCTTAATTCTAGTGACTATCAGTTTGCATCAAGGGCTTCAATACACGTCGAATAGGATATAAACTATTAGCATCCCATCAAAGGGATCTGTCTGAGATAAGTAGAATATATTTACAGCTGTCCCCCTAGTCATGACGAGAACGTCGTTTGACACGTGATTTTTCAGAATGTCTGATTTTACAAGTCGAGGGATGTTACTCTCACATGCAGAATTAGTTAGACGATAGTGAGTCTCTGACTCTCCGGCAACGGTATGGTTATCTTTGATCCACCGAAGCGGCGAGCGGCGATTTTGTGTATGCTGTATGGTAATGTCATTGCAATCATACGATTGATTCAAATATGCAGCGTGGTGTGATCAAAAAAGGGGGTATGTATTAAGATTATGGAGAATCAGGTAATAGCTTGTAATAGCATTTGATGAGATTCCTTCACGTCTTAGCGTGCAGAATGGCAATATAATGCTGTTTCCTATTTGATCACATGGAAAAAGGAGGACAATTGTTTTCATCTTTGTCTCGAATTAAGTTCTGCCTTGTACCTGCGTTTAATAATGCGCAATTCCCTTGGATTTGGAATCCCTCTGGCCACAGGAGCGCACTGAGCGTTACTGTCGCCGGTAGAGGTCAGGTCGGAGGAGAAGGTGTTTACGAGCTGGGTGGTTACGAGCTGCGGCGACCTGGAGAAAAGGGGGGAGAGTGTGGCACGGATGGCGAGGAGCGCAAGTGAGGCGGCGTTTTGCTATGGCCAAGCGTCTGCCGTGGTCCGTTTGCTGGAGTTGTGCCTTTTGCTCACTGTGGGTTTGGCGGGGCCGAGTGTTGGTCGCAGCCATAAACACTGCTCGTTAAAAGCTACTTTGTCAGGACGCACTGTATTCGGCGTGTCCTACGCTATTAGAGTTGTAAGCAGTCTGGATCCATTGTGGTGCCGGGTTGGAGTTCGGTGTGCCCTTTGCAAGTACTGGACGCGGTGGCGTTTGCTGGATGATACCCCCGGATATCTTTGTTACGAACTTCTCTCGGCGCTGTCTAAGCAAGCATTTGTCGGTGGATTTTACGAGAAATAGCGGTGAGCATCCGATTAGTGTGCACGTCACTTGGTGTGGTGTGGCGGCTTATTTCACCCCGTATCCTGGATGTCCGAGGTTATGTGTATAAATGTGTTTTTTTATTAAGGTTTTGCCTGGTGCTATTTGAGATGAGTTTTGTCAATGTGTGTGGGTTTGTGGCTGTTATTATTCCAAACTAATTCTAGAATCTAAGGGTATAGAATGCAGATGAAATTCTTCTGATTTACTAATTGAACTTTATAGTCAGTGAAAATTGTTGAAGCTGGCTACCTTCTTTCTGAGGCCTGTCTATAGTTACCTGTTGGCTAGTATAGTTAACGAGTTGTGTCTGTGTTACAGGATAAGTGATTGTATCTCTTGCTAACTGTGATCTGATTAAAGATGCTTGTGTACCAAGATTAAAATTTTTAATGAAGATTTCTAGTACTGTGGTAGTGGCAACCGACGTCCTGTGTCAGTAGAGAAGGAGGAATTAATGCTACTGGGATTACCTCCACCACCGCCTGAATCATCATAAATTTAACCGACATTTGTCAGTCGAAAATGGTCCAAATGGCTCTGAGCACTATGCGGCTTAACTTCTGAGGTCACCAGTCGCCTAGAACTTAGAACTAATTAAACCTAAGTAACCTAAGGACATCACACACATCCATGCCCGAGGCAGGATTCGAACCCGCGACCGTAGCGGTCGCTCGGCTCCAGACTGTAGCGCCTAGAACCGCACGGCCACTCCGGCCGGCTTTGTCAGTCATTTTGGCTACCTCGAAGGCAATGGCGTTTTGATAATTACTGGCAATGGCCGATGGTCGATATTTGTGACATAATCATTAGATCATGTTTTGCTGTTTGTAATGTAAATCTGTTTTCTTTACTTAGTTTAATATTATTTACTAAAAGGAAATGATTTGTTACTGTTGTCGTTTTGAGGTGTTTACTATCACTTGGTTATTGAAATTAACTGAAAAGTTAATGTTATTCTTGGGTGTTTGCTATTAAAAATAAATTAATTGGTGTTTTTAGAAGCGTTAATATATTCATTATGGATCAATACCTTTTTACTCAACACCAGCTTCCTACCGCATTTCATAAGTGATGATTTTGTGTATAATTATGGTACTCGAGTTTCATAGTCTGGCTTGCACGTGGGTGATCGCAACCAATTACCCCGTTCCAGAATTCAATGGCAGCTTCTTAAAATGGTCCTTTTCCGATAAATGTGAGGTATTAGGAATGTTCGCAAGACACAGTTTTCTAGATGCTATCCGTCTTTGTATAACCAATGGCTACCCTTGTGCTACTGAAAATTTTCACTGAATTATTTCTTTATGCAAATCATTGTCTTTTCTTGGTGTTAACTATATTCCAGAGCGTTATGAAGTGTAATGAATGTAGACTTTAATGTAATCTTTCTTGGATGTGCCCATGTGGTTGGGATGTTGTAAAGATTGATTTAGAAGATGAGTGCACCAGTGCCGCCTTTGGAATAAGATGCGTAGAAGAATCTTGTTAAATACTACCTGTGCTTTCCGACTAATCATCTGGAACTGACGGTTCATTTTCTCTCCTTTTCTTAAGTGATGACCGATGTAGAGATCAGTGGTCCATCGGTGAAGCACGTCCCTGGAAATCGGCGGCACTTTGGGATTTTTCAGTATGTCTTTAATATAGCTTTTACCTTTCAAGGATGTGGGGACTTGACAGAAACGACACGCGGTTCGAATTCGACGTTAAGCTGTAGGTTCCCTTTCCTCGGATGGGAAACGCTAATCGCCGAAGTAACGTCCAATATAGAGATTGTACATAGTCACTCAACCGCACGTACTTATTATAATTATCATGAACTAGTAGAGATCAATCTAGTGGCTGATAGAGTTATCCACTTTGCTGTGATAACGTCTTTCCAGAATAGCAGATAGCAACTGAAGTATTTAACATACAATGATGCGTCAAAGAAACTAGTATAGGCATGCGTATTCAAATACAGAGATATGTTGACAGGCAGACTACAGCGCTGCGATTGGTAACGCCTGTATACGACAACAAGAATCTGGTGCAGTTGTTAGATCGGTTACTGCTGCTACAATAGCAGGTTATCAAAACTTAGGTGAGTCTGAATATTCGGCGTACGAGCGATGAGACACAGCATCTCCGAAGTAGCGATGAAGGGGGGTTTTCCCGTACAACCATTTCACGAGTGTGCCATGAATTTCAGGAATCCGGTAAAACATCAAATCTCCGACATCGCTGCGACCGGAAAAAGATCCTGTAAGAACGGGGCCAACGACGACTGAACAGAATCGTTCAGCATGACAGAAGTACTACAGAGAGGCTGCAGGAAAATATTTCTGAGTCTAAACGCTTCCTCTGACCACCAAACTGCCCAGACATGAACATTATTGAGTATATCTGGGATGCCTTGTAACGTGTTGTTCAGAAGAAATCTCCGACACCTCGTACTCTTACGGGTGCATGGACAGCCCTGCAGGATACATGGTGTCAATTCTTTCCAGCACTCGTTCAGACATTAGTCAAGTCCATGCCAAGCTGTGTTGCGGAGGTTATGCGTGCTCGCGGGGGGGCCCTAGACGATATTAGAAACATGTAATAGTTACTTTGGATCCTCACTGTATGTACACGCGTGATATTTCAGCATAAAAAGGTGTGCTCGTTTGTGTGGTGTGACTAGTGTAAACTGTGCGTAGCTTCCACAAACAGATTCGGTTGCTATATTCTTATTGTTTTTCGATTATGTTGTTCACCTAATACCATTACTGTATACATTTTCTATGTGGAGATATCATACAGGATTGTGACTAAATTGTATGAGATACTTACTTACAGTCAAATACAGGTGTTGTTGTTGTGGTCTTCACTCCAGAGACTGGTTTGATGCAGTTCTCCATGCTACTCTATACTGTGCAACTTCTGCATCTCCCAGTACCTACAGCAACCTACATCCTTCTCAATCCGTTCAGTGTATTCATCTCTTGGACTCCCTCTACGATTTTTACCCTCCACGCTGCACTCCAACACTAAATTGGTGATCACTTGATGCCTCAGAACATGCCCTACCAACCGATTCTTTCTTCTAGTCAAGTTGTGCCACAAATTTCTCTTCTCCCCAGTTCTCTTCAATACCTCCTCTTTAGTTATGTGATCTACCCATCTAATCTTCAGCATTCTTCTGTAGCACCACATTTCTAAAGCTTCTATTCTCTTCTTGCCCAAACTATTTATCGTCCACGATTCACTTCCATACATGGCTACAATACATACAAAAACTTTCAACAACGACTTCCTGACACTTAAATCTATACTCGATGTCAACAAATCTCTCTTCTTCAGCAACGCTTTCCTTGCCATTGCCATTCTACATTCTATATCCTCTCCACTTCGACCATCATCAATTATTTTGCTCCCCAAATAGCTCTCAAAATAGCTCCTGTACTACTTGAAGAGTCTCATTTCCTAATGTAATTCCCGCAGCATCACCCGATTTAATTCGACTACATTCCTTTATCCTCGTTTTGATTTTGTTGATTTTCATCTTATATCCTACTTTCAAGACACAGTCCATTCCGTTCACCTGCTCTTCCAGGTCTTTGCTGTCTCTGACAGTATTACAATGTCATCGGCGAACCTGATAATTTTTATTTCTTCTCCAAGGATTTTAATTCCTACACTAAATTTTCCTTTTGTTTTCTTTACAGCTTGCTCAATATACCGATTGAATAACATCGGTGAGAGGCTACAACCCTGTCTCACTCCATTCCCAACGACTGCTTCTCTCTCATTCCTCTTGACTCTTATAAGTGCCTTCTGGTTTCTGTATAAATTGTAAATAGCCTTTCGTTCCCTGTATTTGACCCCTGCCACCAGAATTTGAAAGAGAGTATTTCAGTCAAAATTATCAAAAGGTTTCTCTAAGCCTACAAATGCTAGAAACGTAGGTTTACCTTTGCTTAATCTATTTTCTAAGATAAGTCGTGGGGTCAGTATTGACCCACGTGTTCCAACATTTCTACGGAATCCAAACTGATCTTCCCCGAGGTCGGCGTCTACTAGTTTTTCCATTCGTCTATCAGAAATTCGTGTTAGTATTTTGGAACCGTGGCTTATTAAACTGATAATTGGGTAATTTGAACATCTGTCAATACCTGCTTTCTTTGGGATTGGAATTATTATATTCTTCTTGAAGTCTGAGGGTATTTCGCTGTCTCATAAATCTTGCTCACTATGTGACAGAGTTCTGTTAAGCGTGGCTCTCCCAAGGCTGTCAGAGGCTACAATGGAATGTTGTCTACTCCCAGGGCCTTGTTTCGACTTATGTCTTTCAGTTCTCTGTCAAACTCTTCACGCAGTGTCAAATCTACCATTTCATCTTCATCTACATTCTCTTCCATTTCCATAATATTGTCCTCAATTACATCGCCCTTGTATAGATCCCTATATGTACTTCTTCCACCTATCTGCTCTCCCTTCTTTGCTTAGAACTGGGTTTCCATCTGAGATCCTGATACTCATGCAAGTGGTTCTCTTTAATTTTCCTGTAGGCAGAATCTATCTTACCCCTAGTGACATGCGCCTCTACATCCTTACATTTGTCCTCCAGCCATCCCTGCTTAGCCATTTTGCACTTCCTGTCGATCTCATTTTTGAGACGTTTGTATTCCTTTTTGACTGCTTCATTTAGTGCGTTTTTGTATTTTCTCCTTTCATCAGTCAAATCCAATACCGCTTCTGTTACCCAAGAATTTCTATTGGCCCTCGTCTTTTTACCTACGTGATCCTCTGCTGGCTTCAGTATTTCACCTCTCAAAGCTACCCATTCTTGTTCTACTGTATTTCTTTCCCCCATTCTTGTCACTCGTTCCCTAATGCACTTTCTGAAACTCTCTACAAACTCTGGTTCTTTCAGTTTATCCAGGTCCCATCTCCTCAGAGTCCCACCTTTTTGCAGTTTGTTCAGTTTTAATCTACAGTTCATAACCTGTAAATTGTGGTCAGAGTCCTCATCTGCCCCAGGAAATGTCTTATAATTAAAAACCTGGTTCCTGAATCTGTCTTACAATTATATAATCTATATGAGACCTTCCCTTATCTCCAGGCTTCTTCCATGTATAAAACCTTATGTTATGTTTCCTGAACCAAGTGTTAGCCATGAATAAGTTATGCTCTGTGCAAAATTCTACCAGGGGGTTCCTCATACTCACCTACTACGTTTCCTTCTTTTCCTTTTCCTCCTATCGAGTTCCAGTCACCCATGACTATTACATTTTCGTCCCCCTTCACTATCTGAATATTTCTTTTATCTCATCATACATTTCATCAATCTCTTCGTCATCTGCGGAGCTAGTTGGCGTATAAACTTGTACTACTGTGGTAGGCGTGGGCTTCATATCTATCTTGGCCAAAATAATGCGTTCAGTAAGCTGTTTGTAGTAGCTTACCCGCATTCCTATTTTCCTATTCATTATTAAACCTACTCCTGCATTACCCCTATTTGATTTTGTATTTATAAAACTTGTACTCACCTGACCAGAAGTCTTGTTCCTCCTTCCGCCGAACTTCGCTAATTCCCACTATATCTAACATTAACCTATCCATTTCCCTTTTTAAATTTTCTCACCTACCTGCCCGATTAAGGGATCTGACATTCCACGCTCCGATCCGTAGAACGCCAGTTTTCTTTCTCCTGGTAACAACGTCCTCCTGAGCAGTCTCCGCCCGGAGATCCGTATGGGGGACTATTTTACCTCCGGAATATTTTACCCCAGAGGACGTCATCATCCTTTAACTATACAATAAAGCTGCATGCCCTCGGGGAAATTACGGCTGTAGTTTCCCCTTGTTTTCAGTTAGTTTTCATTAAATGTTCTCCGATATACAAATTATGGAGAGTCTTACGTCTGCCGGAAAAGCGGCTAATATTTAAACATTCTGGCACTAGTTGGCGCTATAGTCACATGACGCCGTCAAGACGTTACAGTGGTTTCTTCAAAATCCATGACAGCGGTTAGTTGCAATTAAAAAGAATAAAAGATGACGAAAGATGGGAAATTTAAAAGTTAAAGATGGTTAAAAAAATTACTTAAAAATCAAGATGACTGACGGGAATAGCCCACTTTTACTTTGGAGTGCCTACACCTACATTACCATGTCTCTCAATTGACTCCAGTACATTAGAGTCTTTTCAAATAAATCATCCAATTACACTACAATCATCCTAATGCTCAAAAGTACGGATACGTTTTTTTTTTTTTTGCACAATTTACTAAACTATGAGGGGTTTCCAATAAGTAATGAAACTTTTTTTTCCAGAAAGGAGATTGGTTTTATTCACGACACCAATACACCGTATTATTCCCCACTGTTTTGGCTAAAAACGCTGTTTTTCAACATAATCCCCGTCCAGTGTGATGGCCCTACGCCACCATACTGACAGGGCCTTTATGCCTACATCGTACCACTCTACTGGTCGACGTCGGAGCCTCCCCGTCATCCCCGAACTGCTTCCCGTGGAGTGCATCCCTTGCTGGGATAAACAGGTGCTAATCGCAAGGTGCGAGATCTGAGCTGTAAGGTGGATGAGTGAAAACAGTCCACTGAATATTTGAGAGGTCCTCTCAAGTGCCGACAAAGATGTCCAGTTTAGCAGGGAATGTGTGACTGTGAACCGTTCATCATCTAGAATGAGAGTGTCCACCCTCTGCAACATGGCGAGAGTAACCTCTGAGCACGGCCGGCCGAGAAACGGGAGGTTAGACAGGTTTGTGCGACCTTCTTGCAATGATAACAGATGCCTCACCCAATTACTCTCCGTGCTTTTGTTCACTGCCAAGTCTCCGTAGACATTCTGGAAGTGCCTTTCAATATCTGCGATGATCTGATTTTCCGCATAAATCAATGACAGTACTGTGCTTAGAAAGCACCTACATTACATAGGCCATTTTTAAGGTTCTGTATAGCGCCGCCACTTATCAGAACTTCCTTAAACTATAGTGGCTGAAGCAGGCAGGCTTATATTGGGAGTGTAATGCCATCAAAACTGGTATCAGAGACAGGAATTCGTGCGACATTGTGCTGGATGTTTTATCCGAAAATTGCTTTGAACAGAAGGTTAGAGAACTACCTCGTGATGGCAACGTCTTAGACCTCTTGGTAACAAACAGACCTGAACTTATCGAACCAGTTAACGCAGAGGAAGGCGTCAGTGATCATAAGGCTGTGACAGCATCAATGAAAACGGATATTACAGATAAGAAAGGTAGGAAGATACCTTTGCTCAGCAAAAGTGACTGGATACAAATTTCAGAGTTTCTGATCAGTCAGCATCAAATATTCGCTGATGAGGGCGAATTTGCGCAGAAAAAATGAAAAAAAAAATCAAAGGCATAGGGCGATATAACATAGACAAGTATGTTCCGAGTAAGAACTTAAGGAATGAGTAACACCGACCATTGTTTAATAGCGGTGTTAGAAAACTGCTACGTTTACAAAGAGAACTTCATCCCAGACTCAAGAGAAGTAAAATCCTAGCTGACAAATAAAATCTGAACGAAATAAAAATGAACGTAGGAAGCAAAGAGGAAAGTATTCAATGACTTTTAAAGTAAAACTCCGTTAATTGATCTGAGTAAAAACCCTAAGAGGTTTTCGTCGTATGTAAAGTCAGTAAGTGTGTGAAAATCATCTATTCATTCACTCGGCGACGGTACTGCCACTGAAACGGAAGGTAACAGAGAGAAGGCTGAAATACTGAATTCGGTGTTCAGAAATTATTTCACAGTTGTAGATCCTTCCTTCCAACCGCCGCACGAATGTCGAAATGGCAGATATTGAGATAATCGCGGTATAGAAAAAGAGCTACAATGGCTTAATAGTGAAACGTTTTCTGGACAAGATGCGACACCTATAAGAGTCTACAACGATTAGTGAAAAGACCTTGGTCCCCTTCTAGCAGTAATTTGTCGTAGATCACGTGGGCAACGAAGGGTACCTATCGACTGGAAGAAAGCGCAGGTCATTCCCGTTTCTAAGCAGGGCAGTGGGACAGATGAGCACAACTAGAGACCGATATCATTAACTTCCGCCCCCCCTCTCCCGCTGGATCCATAGACCTTGGCGTTGGAGGGGAGGGTTGCGTGCCACAGCGATACAGGTAGCTGTACCATAGGTGTAACCACAACGGAGGGTATCGTTTGAGAGGGATGACAAACGTTTTGTTCCTGAAGAGGGGCAGCACCCTTTTCAATACCTGCAGGGGCAACAGTCTGGATGATTGACTGATGTAGCCTTGTAACACAACCAAAACGGCGTTGCTGCGCTGGTACTGCGAACATCTGAAATCAAGGGGAAACTACAGCCGTAATTCTTCCCGAGGGCATGCAGCTCTACACTATGGTTAAATGATGACTGCATCATATTCGGTAAAATATTCCGGAGGTAAAATATTCCCCCATTCCGATCTCTGGGACTACCCAGGAGGACGTCGTTATCAGGAGAATTAAAACTGGCTTTCTACGGATCGTAGCGTGTAATGTCAGATCCAGGAATGTGTCAATAAAGTTTCCCCTTCCTGGGACAATGAATTCACGGTGTTCTTATTTCAATTTCCAGGAGTGTATTTGATCATCTGCTGCCATCACTATTGCATGTCTCACAGCTACCTATTCTTCGTCCACTGTATTTCTTTCCCCCATTCTTGTCAATCGTGGCAGCGATTCGTACTCTAAATTTTCCTTTTGTTTCCTTTAGTGCTTGCTCAATATAAAGATTAAATAACATCTGGGATAGGATACAACTGTGTTCCACTCCGTTCCCAACCACTGCTTCCCTTTCATGCCCCTCGACTCTCATAATTGCCATCTGGTTTCTGTACAAATTGTAAATAGCCTTTCGCTCCCTGTATTTGACCCCTGTCACATACAGAATTTGAAAGAGAGTATTCCAGTCAACATTGTCAAAATCTTTCTTTAAGTCTACAAATTCTACAAACGTAGGTTTGCCTTTCGTTAATCTATCTTCTAAGATAAGTCGTAGGGTCAGCATTGCCTCACGTGTTCCAGCATTTCTACGGAATCCTAACTGATCTTCCCCGAGGTCGTGTTCTACAATCGTTTCCATTCGTCTGTGAAGTATTAGCGTTGGTATTTTGCAGCCATGATTGATTAAAATGATAGTTCCTTTATTTTCAGCCGTGACTTATTAAACTGATAGTTTTGTAATTTTCAAATCTCTCAACACCTGCTTTCTTTGGGATTGGAGTTATTATATTCTTCTTGAAGTCTGAGGGTATTTCACCTCTCTCATACATCTTGCTCACCAGATGGTAGAGTTTTGTCATAGCTGGCTCTCCCAAGGCTATCAGTAGTTCAAATGGAATGATGTCTACTCCCGGGTCCATATTTCGACTTTGGTCCTCCTGTGCTCTGTCAAAATCTTCACGCAGTATCATGTCTCCCATTTCATATTCATGTACGTCCTCTTCCATTTCCATAATATTGCCTTCATGTTCATTGCCATTGTATAGATCCTTTATATACTAGTTCCACCTTTCTGCTTTCCCTTCTTTGCTTAGGACTGGTTTTCCATACAAACCCTTGATATTCATACAGGTGGTTCTCTCTTCTCCAAATGTCTCTTTAATGTTCCTGTAGGCAGTATCTATCTTACCCCTAGTCATATAAGCCTCTACATCCTTACATCTGTCTTCTAACTATCCCTGCTTAGCCGTTTTGCTCTTCTAGTCGATCCCATTTTTGAGACGTTTGTATTCCTTTTAAACTGCTTCATTTACTGTGTTTTTATTTCCTTCTTTCAACAATTAAAGTCAACATCTCTTCCGTTAACGAAGGATTTCTACTAGCCCTCGTCTTTTTACCTACTTGATCCGCTGCTGCCTTCACTATTTCAACTCTCAAAGCTACCCATTTTTCATCTATTGTATTTCTTTCTCCCATTCTTCTCAGTCGTTCCCTAATGCTCCCTCTGAATCTCTCTACAACCTCTGGTTCTTTCAGTTTATCCAAGTCCCGTCTCCTTAATGTCCTACTTTTCTACAGTATCTTGAGTGGTAATCTACAGTTCATAACCAATAAATTGTGGCCATAATTCACATGAGTCCTTGGAAATTACAATTTAAAGCCTAGTTACTAAACCTGTAACTTCCCATTACACCTCCAGTGTCTCCAGGCCTCTTCCACGTATACAGTCTTCTTTCATGATTCTTTAATCAAGTGTTAGATTCGATTAAGTTATGCTCTCTGCAGAATTCTACCAAGTAACTTAATCTTTCATTCATTACCACATTTCCATATTTACCTACTACTTTTACTTCTGTTCCTTTTCCTACTATCGAATGCCACTCCCCAATGACTATTAAATTGTCTTCTCCCTTCTTTGTCTGAATAATTTCTTTTATCTCATCGTACATTTCTTCTATCTCTTCACCATCTGTGGACCTATTTGGCATATAAACTTGTACTACTGTGATAGGCGTGGGCTTCGTGTCTATCTTGGCTACAATAATGCGTTGACTATGTTGTTTGTAGTAGCTTACCCACACTGCTATTTTTTATTCAGTATTAGATATATTCCTGCAATATCCCTAATTGATTTTGTATTTATAACCCAGTATTCACCTGACCAGACGTCTTGTTCCTCCTGCCACTGAACTTCAGTAACTCCCACTATATCTAACTCTAATCTATCCGTTTGCCTTTTTAAATTTTCTAACCTACCTGCCCGAACTGACAGAACCACAGGCACATAGACACTGGCAACAGAGCATGCACAATGTCGGCACTAGTACAGTGTATATCCACCATTCGCAGCAATGCAGGCTGCTGTTCTCCCATGGAGACGATCGTAGAGATGCTGGATGTAGTCCTGTGGAACGGCTTGCCATGCCATTTCCACCTGGCGCCTCAGTTGGACCAGCGTTCGTGCTGGACGTGCAGACCGCGTGAGACGACGCTTCATCCAGTCCCAAACATGCTCAATGGGGGACAGATCCGGAGATCTTGCTGGCCAGGGTAGTTGACTTACACCTTCTAGAGCACGTTGGGTGGCACGGGATACATGCGGACGTGCATTGTCCTGTTGGAACAGCAAGTTCCCTTGCCGGTCTAGGAATGGTAGAACGATGGGTTCGATGACGGTTTGGATGTACCGTGCACTATTCAGTGTCCCCTCGACGATCACCAGTGGTGTACGGCCAGTGTAGGAGATCGCTCCCCACACCATGATGCCGGGTGTTGGCCCTGTGTGCCTCGGTCGTATGCAGTCCTGATTGTGGCGCTCACCTGCACGGCGCCAAACACGCATACGACCATCATTGGCACCAAGGCAGAAGCGACTCTCATCGCTGAAGACGACACGTCTCCATTCGTCCCTCCATTCACGCCTGTCGCGACACCACTGCAGGCGGGCTGCACGATGTTGGGGCGTGAGCGGAAGACGGCCTAACGGTGTGCGGGACCGTAGCCCAGCTTCATGGAGACGGTTGCGAATGGTCCTCGCCGATACCCCAGGAGCAACAGTGTCCCTAATTTGCTGGGAAGTGGCGGTGCGGTCCCCTACGGCACTGCGTAGCATCCTACGGTCTTGGCGTGCATCCGTGCGTCACTGCGGTCCGGTCCCAGGTCGACGGGCACGTGCACCTTCCGCCGACCACTGGCGACAACATCGATGTACTGTGGAGACCTCACGCCCCACGTGTTGAGCAATTCGGCGGTACGTCCACCCGGCCTCCCGCATGCCCACTATACGCCCTCGCTCAAAGTCCGTCAACTGCACATACGGTTCACGTCCACGCTGTCGCGGCATGCTACCAGTATTAAAGACTGCGATGGAGCTCCGTATGCCACGGCAAACTGGCTGACACTGACGGCGGTGGTGCACAAATGCTGCGCAGCTAGCGCCATTCGACGGCCAACACCGCGGTTCCTGGTGTGTCCGCTGTGCCGTGCGTGTGATCATTGCTTGTACAGCCCTCTCGCAGTGTCCGGAGCAAGTATGGTGGGTCTGACACACCGGTGTCAATGTGTTCTTTTTTCCATTTCCAGGAGTGTAAATATAACATATTGCGCGTACGTAGGAAAAGGAATCCACTAGTATACGACTACACTATTGTTGACAAATCGCTGGAAACAGTATCTACCGTAAAATACCTAGAAGTACTTATCCAGAGTGATCTCAAGTGGAATGACCAGATAAAACAATTGGCGGGAAAAGCACATGCCACACTCAGATTCATAGGAAGAATCTTAAGGATGTGTAACTCATATACGAAGGAAATGACATATAAGGCACTTGTTCGACTGGTTTATGAATGTTGGTCATCTACCTGAGATCTCTACCGGGTAGAACTTTCAGAAGAGATAGAGAGGATACAAGGAAGAGCGGTGCGTTTCGTAACGGAATCGTTTAACCAGTGTGGGAGAGTTACAGAGAAGCTCAACGAACTACACTGGCAGACGAAGAGAGGCGTTGTGCACTGCGGAAGGACTGATGTACGTTGCATATAACCAAATTGCACGACACCTGCAAAAATGTGACAAGCAAATGTGCTGCAGTAGTTTCATGAGCTGCAAATCAAAAACGTTTCATAATTTCCAATGTATATCAGAATGATATGAAATTGAAATTGTATTTCGACAGCAGGAAGGAGCACCTTAAATACAGAGAATAAAATAGTAGGCATCTAAAATGCGACAGTGAAAATAACGCTGTAGTACTGTTGGAGGTAGCTTCATTATTCTTTTTCTTAATATATAAATTCTTCTGGGAGCCAATAAAATATTTAAAAAAAACATTTTTGTATGGGGGGTGTGTGGCGTTTCTGCGATATTTTTCGTCCAGATTACATTTTTAATTTACTTCTATTTTCTACCAGTCGGGCAAAAGCTCTGAGCAGCAGCAAGGCAGGAATACGGTACCGTGCATAGAGTTGTGTGGTTGATGGTTTCAGAGTATGGGAACATGTCTGCTCGCAGTGAGTGTATCACGCTGGAATGCTGCGCAGAGAGCCAGGAATTACATATTGTGCTTGAAGCGAAGCAGGACAGCGTTGTTAGTTAATATTTATTGTCGGAACACTACTATGCTCCTCCAGCCATACTAACAACATTAGTTGTACTGATTGAAACTCAGTAATAATTTTATAAAGTCATTAACTAAAGTAAAACCGGAAATGAGAAGACCATTTAACTCAGTCATTATTGGTGGAAGACGATAGACGAATCAGAAGCTTGCACTGTATAAGCAGGCACCGAACTGTTGCTGTAATTTACTACGAGGCACCTCCAGATTACAAGCAAGGCAACCTCCTTTGGGACGGTCAAGTGAAATACTATTCCGATAATTATTCGTCGCAATTAACAGTGCCTCGGAAAATGTTGGTGTCTAGCAACTCGCTATAAGTTTTATATCAGGTATGAACAAAGCAACACATGTAACAGGTTAGTGAAAACCATTTGTAGTGTTGAACAATGCCTTGGTGAACGTTGGTTGAGATTTTGAATCTTGTAACACTGTGAATCATTAGATCGTGCCAAGTTGTCGAGCTCGAAACATAGTTGGCTTCCGTGGAATTTGATTGAGTGAATTAACATAATCTAAACGTCAATGGATAAAAATCAAGTGACAGCCCATATTTTGGGAACTTCATTTCGTAGCAATGGAGTTTTCTCTCACACTGCCACTTCAGTTTAGCACAGTTTGTTGTTTGCATGTCGAGTCCTGCGCCTATGTCGAGAAGAAGCCAATCGGAACGAGAACTATGAGACATATTGAAAACATACGAAGTAAACAAACAACCGCCCGTGGTGGCCGAGCGGTTCTAGGCGCTTCAGTCTGGAGCCGCGCGACCTCTACGGTCGCAGGTTCGAATCCTTTCTCGGGCATGGATGTGTGTGATGTCGTTAGATTAGTTAGGTTTAAGTAGTTCTAAGTTCTAGGGGACTGATGACCTCAGATGTTAAGTCCCACAGTGCTGAGTGCCATTTGAACCATTTTCGAATATACATGGCTGTTAACTCTGTCAGAAAAATGTCACTGGATTGTTAGTAAATTCACACACAAAACCTCATCTGTTTGTTTTGAAAACGACTACACTAAGTTGCAGAACGTTTACTCTTCATCTGAGGCTGTAGCAGTGGTTCATGTGGAAGGTCACTGACTTCGAGCTTGGCAAATATTTCTGCTGGAGCACCGGAAGCTGAAAGTATGACACTGATCGTTTTCGTAACCAAGAAAATGAGCTGGAAATTTTAAGGACTCCAGGTGTAGCATTGTCGCTCCGTCCTGTTACTACAACTACCTGAAGTGTCTTGGACGCAGTATTTAGATGGAACGCACTGGGTTAATTCAGAAATACAAAGGAAACTGTTCCTTAGCCACAATAATGGACGAACACCGAAGAAATTTATTTATGTGTCGTGGCGTCAGTTTCTTTAAATTTCACTTTCAAAGTTAATCTGTGATTGCCCCTCACAATAAATGTCGTAATTATAATAATGCCCTAATAATAATAATGCCCTAATTAATAACCCACTCTTCCACTGTAGTTCACCTTCCCTCCATTTCGTTCAGTCAAAATAAATAGCTATTTTCTGCTCCATACGCCTGACACTGCGATTGTTCCGTAAACAAGTTCGTTATTTGACAGAAACTACACAACTATTGTCTTAAATGTCTTGGAATCTTTGTTGTCTCTGCTGGTGTTGCATCAGCAGACAAGAGTTCAGTCTCCTCTCTTCCACCTTCTCCCCCGTCAGCCCCTCTTCATCGTCGGAGCTCTAAATCTCGACGTTTCGTTGTTCAAGGCCCAAGTTGTCGAGAAGGACTGGAGGTGTCGCCACTACATCTGCTGGACACCACTGACCGGCTTATCAAGGGCCAGCCTCCTAGCAGACACTCCTCGCCGTCACTTCAAATTGTCGTCCCTCCGGCGCCGTGCCACAGGATTGTCAGCCCCTGTCACAGCAGCCACGTGGCTGACCACCGGATGACGTTATGGCGTTGACGATACTTCTCTGCACAGCACACTGCCCTTCAACTGTCGCAGTGGGTCCTAAAACACGGAGAGACGCTGCTGAACTCTGCACAACCATATCTTGTAACATCCGCCTGTGGAGTAACGCTCTTGCGATTACTAAACGAATCACTGAGAAAACAGTGCGCTCTTCGTTCGATCTTCTCTGCCTCCTCTAGTAACCTTAGTTCATATAGATCCGAGACTCGGCGGAACGTATATTTTGTTCGACATTTCTTTCGTGGATGAACTACATTTGCTTCAGATTGGTAAAGCCTATCTCTGTCTGGCACGTGCTTTTGCTACGATAGTTTTTACGTGGTTCTTCTATTTGAGGTCACTGTAAAACGTTGCTACTAGGTATATTACGGCTGTTACTATACTGTCAAACTGACTTTTTCGCAGGCCGGGGTGGCTGAGCGGTTCTAGGCACTACAGTCTGGAACCTTGCGACCGCTACGGTCGCAGGTTCGAATCCTGCCTCGGGCATGGATGTGTGTGATGTCCTTAGGTTAGTTAGGTTTAAGTAGTTCTAAGTTCTAGGGGACTGATGCCCTCAGACGTTAAGTACCTAAGTGCTCAGAGCCATTTGAACCATTTTGACTTTTGGATATCTCGTAATTATTTCCCACAGTGACGTGTTAGTTTGAATGGTTCAAATGGCTCTGAGCACTATGGGACTTGACTTCAGAGGTCATCACTCCCCTAGAACTTAGAACTACTTAAACCTAACTAACCTAAGGCCATCACACACATCCAGGCCCTAGGCAGGATTCGAACCTGCGACCGTAGCGGTCGAACGGTTCCAGACTGTAGCGCCTAGAACCGCACGGCCACTCCGGACGACCGTAAGTTTGAAGATTGACTGAAAGTTGCCATAACCTCTTTCTGTAATGATACAAAAGCTTGGTGTCTTGCGACGTCGTCCTCAGGCTGGGTGGTGCTTCAGACAGCAAGATGTCGATACTCGTGAAAAAAGGGCCAGAGCTGAGAAGTTCCTGTGGGGTTTGAGGTGGTATAATGATGTCACAGTGGCATCAAATTTGACCAGAATTCTGCACATTGCCACCGTGGATGTGTCCCATGATGGGTAAGCTTTTACAATCCCTCTTACCTATAATTTCATGCCTTCTTTCAATGCCACCACAATGGTGGTTAGAATGGCGACGCCACTCAGAATCGACAAGGAAATTCCCCAGGGAGAGACATAAAAGGTGCCAATGAAACTGGCCCTACACTTGAGGCGTTGATTTCTACACATTTCGTGGTTGATACGAAAGTTGGCAATACGTTGAGCAACAGGAGGGTGTTCTTGACAATCTTTGAGACTGCTGATACCTCTCGAACGCCTCAGCCCATCTCGAAAGTATCACGACCCAGCAACCATACTGAACGTGACAGCATCCCTTTGAAGTTCAGCGCGACTGCAGTATTTGCTCTGGTGTACAGTGTGGAACCGAAAAGACCCGTTCAAAAGCATTCAACGAAATTTGAACGCTACCTGAAGCAATAAAGTGTTATTATGCTTTTTCCGCTCTTCGGTTTTGCACCCTCCTGTGGACTGGTCATGGAAGGGTGGACATTGACACATGAATTAACAGATCCGCAAAGGTCCCTTCTAATTCCCGCAGGTTCGACAACATGCATCCAAGACTCTCTGACGAATTTTCTTTGTGGGGGTACATTCAAAAAATGCTCAAAAGACCTGGGAGGGTGACTCTGACAGTATTTTCGAACTGGGATGTCTTAGAAAGACCCTTTGACGTTGACAATATATATATATATATATATATATATATATATATATATATATATATATATAACTGACCTAGCAGATAGTGTCGGAAGTTCCATGCAGCTTTTCGCGGATGATGCTGTAGTATACAGAGAAGTTGCAGCATTAGAAAATTGCAGCGAAATTGCAGCGGATAGGCACTTGGTGCAGGGAGTGACAACTGACCCTTAACATAGACAAATGTAATGTATTGCGAATACATAGAAAGAAGGATCCTATGATTATATGATAGCGGAACAAACACTGCAAGCAGCTACTTCTGTAAAATATCTGGGAGTATGCGTACGGAACGGTTTGAAGCGGAATGATCATATAAAATTAATTGTTGGTAAGGCGGGTACCAGGTTGAGATTCATTGGGAGAGTCCTTAGAAAATGTAGTCCATCAACAAAGGAGGTGGCTTACAAAACACTCATTCGACCTATACTTGAGTATTGCTCATCAGTGTGGGATCCGTACCAGATCGGGTTGACAGAGGAGATAGAGAAGATCCAAAGAAGAGCGGCGCGTTTCGCCACAGGGTTATTTGGTAAGAGTGATAGCGTTACGGAGATGTTTAGCAAACTCAAGTGGCAGACTCTGCAAGAGAGGCACTCTGCATCGCGGTGTAGCTTGCTGTCCAGGTTTCGAGAGTGTGCGTTTCTGGATGAGGTATCGAATATATTGCTTCCCCCTACTTATACCTCCCTAGGAGATCACGAATGTAGAATTAGAGAGATTCGAGCGCGCACAGAGGATTTTCGGCAGTCGTTCTTCCCGCGAACCATACGCGACTGGAACAGGAAAGGGAGGTGATGACAATGGCACGTGAAGTGCCCTCCGCCACACTCCGTTGGGTGGCTTGTGAAGTATAAATGTAGATGTAGATGTAGACGCATACGTCAAAGTCCCAAGCATCCGTGATCATACTACGCGAGGGTGCAAAACAGGAGGACTGATAAAGCGTAAACAACACTGTTGCTTTGGATAGCATTCAGATTTCGTCGAATTACTTGGAACTATCTCTTGTGGTTACAGGTTGTTCACCAGAGCAAAAACTGCGAGACCATTGAACTGAGCCGGCCGGGGAGGCCGAGCGGTTCTAGGCGCTACAGTCTGGCACCGCGCGACCGCTACGTTCGCAGGTTCGAATCCTGCCTCGGGGTTGGATGTGTGTGATGCCCTTAGTTTAGTTACGTTTAAGTAGTTCCAAGTTATAGGGGACTGATGACCACAGCAGTTAAGTCCCATAGTGCTCAGAGCCATTTGAACCAGTGAACGTAAAAGGGGTACTATCACATTCAGAGGGGTTGATACCTCACAGTGTCCTTAGAGAAGTGCTGTAGCGTCCGTGTGAAGTGCGTAGTGTCAAATATTGTTAGGAACGTCGTCTTGTTGTTCATCGTACTGTGAACTGTACGACAGTGAAGTATGCGGTAATCAGCGCTTTAAGGAAAGGAGTAGCTTTATTTAGGCCCTTGATTCCATTCCCCCCCCCACCACCCCCACTCCCCCCACCACCCCCTACCCCTGAACATTTTTCGTGTCTGTTCTGGGCGATAGTAGCATTGGAACGTTTCCTCGGGCACATGTAAGACAACCGCCTTTTTTTCATCTCTGGGCTAGCGGTTCTAACCTCCATCACGCAGGCATCAAAAGAAAGGTCGAAATGTGGGTAAGACGGTGTGCGACGATCTCCCCATCCACGGTGGTGACGGGCAGAATTGTGGCGAACTTTGGTGCCACTGTGACATGATTAATCCATCTTACGCCTCACAGGAACTGTGCGCTCTGGTCTTCTTGGCCCAGGTGCCGACAACTTTCTGTTTGAAGCATCGCCGAGCCCGAGAGTGACGCTGCAGGGTGCCACGCTTCCGCACCGTTACAGAAGAAGGTTCTAAGTGCATAGGAGTTACATTTCAAACTGATACCTTGCATGTAGAAAAAATAATTTTGTTATGCAGTGTACTTCAGCGATTCATCGAACAGTTATAAATACTTCATCCAGTTTTAACGTAATTCATTTATTTCCATTCTGCGTCAGCTGCCAGTTAATATACCACTAGTTGCTTCTCTACTGCATGTCCTGCTTTTATATACAGTTTCCTAACGTTGCAGCTTTTCTATATATGACAGTATCCCCTATAATCAGCGACAATGAAGTTCTGGAATTAGCGACTAGTGATTTCGTGCCTTTACGAACAGTATTTTGCGGTTTTTCTGTTAGGTTGGCGTAGATCCAGTCACATAGCTGGTCTGATATTTTGTGAGATATTTTTTTGTTCTGTGAATGACAAAACGTAAATGTATCGAAAGTCAACGAGCAAGGAATATATATAAGCGCCGTTGCCTACGGTGTACATAATCGCACCGACGAACAGACCGAAATTACACTTTTTTTTACATAACTCATGTTGGTTATTACATAAGCGTTTTCGGTTCTCGAGAGGATAACTGGCAGTCAATCAAATCCGAGACACATGGATAGAAAATAAGCTGTTTATCAATTCCAAAGTAATCGCCGTAACAATTAATACTCACATCAAAACAAGTTTCGCACTACTCCGGTTCCTAGAACTCCTGAAGATAGACGTTGACTGTGGATATTGTATCACAGACTCAGTCCCTTTGACTGTTCAGAGAGTCACTAAACCTGCCCCAAGATATAAACAATCATGCATGAGCAGTGCCTATTAGACGGAGTGGGTCCGACACCCTATCAGTTCCAGTCATTCCACCAGGGAAGGAGGTACACGGCTCGCGTTATCTGTACTACAACCATGCCTAGAGTGTCAATACCGCCGTTCCATCGCGTCCGCATTGTTACTTTGCGCCACGAAGGGTTCTCAACAAGGGAAGTGTCCTGGCGTCTCGGAGTGAAACAAAGCGATGTTGCTCGGACATGGAGGAGATACAGAGATACAGGAATTCTCGATGACATGCCTCGCTTAGCCCGCCTACTGCAGTGGATCACCGCTACCTACGGATTATGGCTCGGAGGAACCCTGACACCAACGTCACCATGTTGAATAATGCTTTTCGTGCAGCCACAGGACGTCGTGTTACGACTCAAACTGTGCGCAATAGGCTGCACGATTAAAAAACTTCACTCACGACGTCCATGGTGAGGTCCATCTTTACCACCATGACACCATGCAGCGCGGTGCAGATGGGCCCAAAAACATGCCGAATCCACCGCTCGGTATTTGCACCACGTTGTCTTCGTCGATGAGTGTCGCATATGCCTTCAACCAGACAATCATCGAAGACGTTTTAGGAGGCAACAGGGTCAGGCTGAACACCTTAGCCGCACTGTCCACCGAGAGCACCAAGGTGGAGGTTCCCTGCTGTTTTGGGGTGGCATCCTGTGGGGCTGACGTACGCCGCTGGTTGTCATGGAAGGCGCCGTAACGGCTGTACGATACGTGAATGCCATCCTCCAACGATAGTGCAACTATATCGGCACCATACTGGCTAGGCATTCGTCTTCATGGACAAAAATTGGCGGACCCATCATACACATCTTGTTAATGACTTCCTTCAGGACAACGACATCGCTCGACTGGAGTGCCCAGCATGTTCTCCAGACGTGAACCCTATCGAACATGCCTGGGATAGATTGGAAAGGGTTGTTTATTGACGACGTGACCCACAAACCACTCTGAGACATGTACGCCGAATAGCCGTTGAGGAGTGGGACAATCTGGACCAACAGTGCCTTGATGAACTTGCGAATAGTATGCCACGACTAATACAGAGGTGCATCGATGCAATAGGACGTGCTACCGGGTCTTAGAGGTACAAGTGTGTACAGAAACATGGACCACCACCTCTGAAGGTCTCACTGTATGGTGGTATAACATCCCATGTGTGGTTTTCAAGAGCAATAAAAAGAGCGGAAATGATGTTTATGTTGATGTCTATTCCAATTTTCTGTGCAGGTTCCGGAACTTTCCGAACTCAGGTGCTGCAAATCTTTTTTTCATGTGCGTATATTTATCCCACAGTGGAACAAGGTATTCGATACCTTCGTAGAAAAATGCTTGCTGTTGCCTAAGGAATCATGATTATGCCCAGGCGTGCACATCTACGTTGGAAGCAAATCGACGGCCACGAATGTCAACCTCCACTGCTCCAAAACTAAAGAAATCACGGGGGGAGATGCAGGGACTGTATGGAGCACGCGTAAGGGCTTCCCAGCGAAACTTCTGCAGCACAGTCGAAATATCATTGGAAAAGTGTGGACAGGCATTATCCTGCAACAGAATAATGCAGTGCGCCAACATTCTTGGGCGTTTCAACTTGATGCTGTGTTTCAAATTTTGCAAAGTGTCCACGTACTGTCGGGAGTTTGTTATGTCGTCGTGTTCCAGCAAGTCAATGAATAGCAGGCCGTTACAGTCACAGGAAAAGAGGGTCATCATAACTTTCCCATGCGATTTTCACATTTGTGGAGCCTTGAAGAAAGATATTCGTGGTGGTCGATTTGCTTCGAACGAAGAGGTGCCCGGCGGAGTACAATCATGATTCCGTATACAAGCACAGTTTTCCATGAAGGTGCTGACCGTCTGTCTCACAGTGGCATAAATGGTGACTACTTTTGAATTAGGAAACAGTTTCTTACTAATCAGGTTGCCTTCCATTCAGAAGGCTGTTGCACTCAGCGACTGTTATATTAACTTGTAAATAATAGATTTCAGCTATTAGTCGTCCTTCTTAAATTTTATTGGCAGATCTAGATTTCAGCTAGAAACTAACCATTCTCAATGCACTATCATTTTTGATCAATGCATGTTGGTCGGGCTTCATCCACAGTTCAATGACTTGTGGATGAAGCCTGACCAACAGGCATTAAATGTATTGATCAAAAATGATAGTGCTTGAGAATGGCTAGTTTCTAGCTGAAATCTAGATCTGCCAATAAAATTTAAAAATGACGACTGATAGCTGAAATCTGTTATTTACAAGTTTACTTACTTCTTTAAATCTGACTCGTTTTCATTGAACTACCTCTAGGCAGTAATATGTGTTCCAAGATTATACACAAAATATTTTTCAGTTATGCGCATCTGCCGGACGACTCTCCTTGAAAAAGGGAATCATGTGAGAATTACTAAACCGCTCAGAGACGTTGGAGGTTGCGGCAAGCTACGTTAAACTATTGCCAGATTGGACAAGTAGTTTCATATAATATACATGTAATCGTACCGGTATCTTGTCAGTTCTGACAAAGCAATTTTAGATTTGAGGTCTTCACACATATGCCCTGTTATTGTGACAATGTTTGCAGCACCACGGAATTGGGCGAAGTGTACCTTTTCAAAGCCTGAAGCAGGGACTTGGGAGAAACGAATAAAATTTGTAGGTATACGCATGAAAATACGGATTATGTGATACATCTTTCCGTTACACCACCTGAATGATAGGAAATAAAGTATGTAAATTCAGCGGAGAAGAGTGTGTTAATAAGTTTTGTAATGAGAATATTAGTAATTTAATGTGTGTTTACAGGGACAAAGGCCAGCGGAAAATCTCTTTTCCATTCATCTTCAAAAATATTTTCTACTGTCTTAGCCAGAGGTAGAGTCGTGCATACAAGGGACGCGTGCTCTTACCCGATTAATGCGGTAACGAAATGGGTGTGTTTAGCCGTTCCCACACGACGTATTAGCATTCCTGTTGTGTTGCAGCGGTATCGTGGCCGCCAAATGTAACCCTCCGTACCGACACAGGCAGGCTAGTACTAGTTCACCGTAACACTCAACAGCGGCTGGCCAGACAAGAGAGCTCAGCGCCCGGACCCACACACGCGGAGGGTACGTCGCGAACAATGGAACCGCGCTGAACGCGGGTCGATGCACTTGTCAATACTGTAATCCGTGGGCTTACGGCCACTTGAATGCGTTATTACGCTGGGTTCCTGGGACCACCAGCACCTGGCACCGCCTCCAACATAAAAGCTGTCCCCATGGCCTCTCCAAAGCTACCAGCAAAATTAAATGGAGAAAAAGCACAATGGACGCATACAAGAAAGACATGTGCCGAAGAAAAAGCGAATATCTAATAGGATATGTTTAAAGTTAACATACAGTACCAAACTGTTAGTATGTTAGAGAATGCATGCGAGAAACACATATTCCAGTAACTTCCATGTGAGCACCTGTTAAAAGTATGAATACCTACCTCTTGCAGCGTGGACAACTGAAGAGAGTCGGTGAGGTTCTGGCGGGTGAAGAGAAGAATGTGGAGCCATCACGATTTCCTTGCCGTTTCCAGCTGCGCTAGGTTTCTCAGTTGAAGGTTCATGGCGCGAAAAGTCTGACCGAGGTGACCCCTCAGTTTCCCGGTCGGGATTAAATCCGGGGTGTTTGGTGGCCAGGGGAGCATCCTGGTGCTCTTAGAACCACGCACGTACACTGTAAGCTGTGTGACATGTTGCATTATCTGGCTGGAAGATGCCACCAAACCTAGGAAAATCTACCTTTCTTATAGGGGTGGCCATTGTTCACAAAGACAGATACATATTTATGCTGATCTATTGTGCCTTCAAGAATGACGACTTCAGCTAGGGAATGTCACGCAAACAGTTCCAGCACCATAACGCTCCCTCCTCCTGGCTGAACACCTCCGACGATTGTTGCGGGGTGCTTACTTTCAGATATTTCACGCCGATGGGGCACAAAACGTGACTCATCTGAAAAGAACACTTGTCGCCTCTCAGCGGACGTCAAGATGCAGTACTCGAGAGCAAACTCCAGCCTTCGTCGCCGATGAATAGCAGTTAGCATGTGTGCATGAACCAGGCGCCTGCTGTTTAGGCACGTACGCAGCAACGGTCGCTGAATTGTCGTTGAGGAGACGCTGTTGGTAGACCCCTGGTTCATTTGGGAGGTCAGGAGCGCAAGAGTTACACGTCTATTCGAACATACACGCCTCCGCGGATGTCATTCTCCCCTATCATCCATGGCCGTGGTACAACACAATTGCCCCGGCGCCGGTTTTGAGTATCACCATTTTCACATGCACGTTTTACTTTTACGGCGGCATGCGAACAGTTTGCAAACTTCGCAGTTTCGGAAATGCTTCCACCCTCGGGCCGAAAACCAATGATAGCGCCCTTTCGGACATCAGATAATAAAGTTTCCGACTGCACCGTTTTAATCGCCCCCCACCCCCAACGCGCTTTATATACCCTCCGCTGTTAGTGCTGTCACCTACCGCCTGTGAGTGGTTGCTGCACGTTGACGTTGAAGAATAGACGGTGGCCACATTACTGAGACCGCGTATATGGAAAATGCCATCGTATTTCTCAGCATGACAGAATAAGACCTGGAGGGTAAGTTGAAATGAATGGGTGGTATCTAGAAATAATGTTGTAGAAAATATCAACAAAATTGAAGTTTGTGTTAAGGAGGGAATATCAACAAATGTGAAACAAATATAACGAAGTATATTATAATTAATTCAGGCTATCCTGAGACTATTATATTAGTAAATTTAACAATATAAGTCGTTTATGTGTTTTATTTTGTGAGCAGCACAATTACTGATCAAATTTATCCATATATTACAGCTTCAAACGTGACTGTATTCTACACACTGGCAGTATGAATTAAAAAACGCCTTCAATCACAACTTTCCGTGTTTCACTAAATACACGATGCATTTCGAATCCTTTGGGATCATCATCAGGTGTACTTTGTCATAATACATGCTTTATTTGTTCTCTTGAATAAGGTGAAATGTATATTCCTCTCATGAAAAGGTTTGATGTTAGGTTATGAATTTGAAGAAGAGATCTCTAGTAACTGGTAGTTAAAGCAGAACGACCGCATAAAACTAATCGCCAGGGAAGCAAGTGACCAAGATTCATTGGAAGCATCCACCGACCACGGAGATACAGCGTGTGGATAAAAATACGGAAACATCAAAAGCGCAATACATTAACAAGCCTGTATAGGGAAAACGTTGGTATGCAAATGGATATATAAAGGTCTGGTTGTGACACCACCGTGAAAAATTAAATAAATTTCTTAAATAAATTTAATTTTGTTTTACGGTATTGGTATGTTGAAAGATCAATATTAGCAAATGAATGTGTAAAAGTGTTATGTTTTTATGCAAAGCTCTTTGACATAAAAGATTTACTTCATTACCAATTGTTAATTAACGATAAGGAAAATGTTACTGCCATTCAATGAAAAACTTGTAATGACTGTAACCACCCCAGGGCCAAATTCCATGGTTGATATGTTAAACAAATGTACAAAATAAAATGAGGGGAGGGACAAAGGGTTTTACGTGACCAGTTGTGGGGGTGACCTTGGCGAGACGAGCGCCAAGGGAAAAAACCGTGGAAAGAAAGGCATTTGCGTAGGAGCTTTCACAACGTGTGTATCGGGCTGTGATATGTTCGCTACAGTGAGGCTTATATGGTGCTAAAGTGGTGGAAAAAGTGAAATCAAATATTCGGACGGCAGCGGCTGTTGTGCCCCAAAGTCGTCTCCAGTATGTATCAATTCGGAAAGCAAGATTGTTATGGTGGAATCCGGCCGACGCTCCGACGAGTAAGGATGGCTGCTGCTTGCGACGTGGCTATCAATAAGGAAGTCCCTCACTGGGGACGTGAAGAACCTACCGAAGTTGTTGTACCAACAATACTAGAAGCCCTCCAGCACGCAACGCAAGGCAAGCGCTAATGTAATAGACTTGTTCGTTTGATCTCAGGACATTTAAGGGGTTACAGTCAACTTACTTTGAAACGAAAAAATTGAAGATATGCCAACTTATCTCCAATAATTTCTGCCCCAAACCATCACCAGTCCTGTTTCCTGGTTATCTTTGTTGTGAAATGACAGTTTGAAAGTTAAATGGCTTGTTTGTTTAATAGTTGAGTAAAAGGTACGATAAGTATATTCATTATTATTACTATTTCATAGTAGAGAGAGAGAGATGGAGACATTCAACCTAAGAAATTGCTTTGGTTTATAACACCATCTTTAAATGTCGTCGCTTTGTTCAAAGAAATACAATTAATGTTGCTACAAATTTAAATTAGCTTTGCATGCTGATTCAGGATTTACGCAACAAGTTTTCAAAAGTAAAGATGGCTGCCACTTGGTCAGTCCCAGTTTGCTTCCATGTTGTTTCGAAGTAAATTCACGAAATAATAAAATGAAAGGCACTGTCACCCTTTAAAAGCAATTAAAAAAAAGTTTAAAGATTTTAAAATTGCTCGTACAGAGCTGGCGACCGAAAAAAAAATTTGGAATATTTTTCCTTACAGTATACCTAAGATAAGGTTTCGAGTCTGCTGTGGTGTGCTACTGCGGTGTGGACGGATCTGATAACAGGCAGGTCAGACATTGTGCAATCCTGTGTGCCCCACTGAGTTTGCGTATCGAGCCCCTTCATCCATATTGCACTTTGGGTAGAAGCCCACGTTAAATGATCACCTTGCAGTTAAAGTCCATCAGGTTACACCCTTCATAGGTTTTGTTGAAGATAGAAAGTTTATTAACAATATTTGCAGTAGCGTTTTTCAGTGTAAAGTTTACGCTAGCGGGGTTGACCTAGGCGGCATAGGAGGGGCGGCCGCTAGCCGCTTCCAAAAGGCGTTCGCTTTCGGCTGGAAGGCTGGCGAGGGACTTTCACTCAGCAGCAAACAACTAACGTTATTATGTGCAGTGACAATGTAATTATTTCAACAAAATTAGTTTATTAGTATTTTATTTAATACTACGAATCGGTCACATGTGGAATCGTCGGGTTCGGTCACATGGTACGGTTTCGAATGGAATCTTAAATCATACTTCCTGCAACGTAGTGGGAAGTTAGAGTAACGATGATGCAGGTGGACAGCGGTTTCGCGACTTTCTCTTCAAATTACACAACTAAGGGTCAATAATATTGAGATTTGATGACTGTTGTAGCCAGGACAGGTGCGACAATTTACACTCAGTGCTCACATAACTAAACCTGGACGATGCGAGCTGTGTGAAAAAGGGTACTGTCGTCATGGAACACAGCATCAAGACTACGGAATAAACATGGTACCGAATTGGTCATCAAATCCTTGGCAGCACTGCGACTGTGTTGAGTAACCATGCGGCTAAAAAAATACCAAGGTTTGCCTGTTGAAAACATCACCGAGCCGCCGCCGTATTTCGCTCTTGGGGCTTAAACTCGGCCAGATGTTGGATACAATGTCAAACAAGACTAATCAGAAGAAAAGACTTTCTATCCACAGTACAAGTTTTAAGGATTCCACACCGCGCTTCCTTTTACATATATTTGCACCACTGATGTTCGATTTTGAAGTTCCAGATCTCCCTGCAGTTTCCAGCTTGTGGTAACGTCGTTGTTCTATTAGTGCTAAGAGGTTTCGCGGATCTGATATTCAGCCCTGCAATGGCTTTTGCAACATCAGAAGATTTACTCACGTTCGAATTCACATTGCTACTACAGACCGCACTCAAAATTACAGACAGCACTGTTCTGTTCTGACAACGACTGACGCTTCCGATGTACAGAGCACAATGCGCAGGTGCCTCTCGGACCGAATATAACGGCGTCACATATGGGCTTCACAAGCATCTGATTTTGTGATCAAACGTGCCTTTCTATTGGTTTTCATTATTTTGTCCAGTTTCTGTACATTGCAAAACTCCTTTGTCGACTGATATCTGCATGTTGCTTGTCAGTGTAGCACCCTCTTCAGATAGTTATAATACACGAAACTGAGATGTTTTGTCACTGGTTCGCATTTTTTTTTTCAGTCATCGTCTTCTGACTGGTTTGACGCGGTCTGTCACGAATTCCTTTTCTGTGCCATCCTTTGCTTGTCAGAGTAGCAATATCAATTTACATTCTCATCCCAGTGTCATTATTTGCTGACTGTTATTTGCTGTCTAGCTCTGCAGCTCTCTGTAGTACCATGGACGTTACTTTCTTATGTCTTAATAGACGCCCCATCATCACGTCCCTTCTTCTTGTCAGTGTTTTCAGTACATTACTTTTCTAGCCGATTCTGGAGAGGACCTACTCATACCTAACCTTGTTGGTCCACCTAATTTTCAAACTTCTCCTGTAGCACCACATCTGAAATGCTTCCATTCTCCTCGGTTCCGTGTTTCCCACAGTCCACGTTTCACTGTCTTAGAATGCTGTGCTCCAAATGTACATTCTCAGAAATTTCTTCCTCAAATTAAGGCCTATGTTTGATACTGGTAGACTTCTCTTGGAGAGGAACGGCCTTTTTGCCAGTACGGTTTCGCTGTTAATATCGTCCCCGGCTTGTTCGCCATGGGTAATTTCGCTGCCTAGTTAGCAGAATTACTTAACTTCATCTACTTCGTGGTCATCATTTCTGAGATAAAGTTTCCCGCTGTTATCATTTCTCCAACTTCTCATTCCTTTTGTCTCTCTTCGATTCACCATCATTTCGTATTCTGGCTCATTGGACTGTTCATCCCATTCAACAGATCCTGGGTTTCTTCTTCACTTTCACTGAGGATAGCAATATCATCAGGAAATCTTATCCTCTCACCTTGAATTTTAATCAAAATATTGAGTGTTTCCTTTAATTCTGTCATTGTCTCTTCGATGAATAGGTTGAGGCTACATCCCTTTCTTACATCCTTCCTTTTACTCCAAGCCCTTCGTTCTTTGTCTTTCTCTCTTATAGCTCCCTCTTGGTGCTTGTACATATTGTATATTCCCCGGCTTTCCTTATCGCTTCCCCTTATTTCTCTCAGAATTTCGAACATCTCGATCCATTTTTACATTGTCTTTTGCCTTTTAAACAAGCAGAAAAATGATATAAAAATGTTGCCGCCTCCGCAGTACATCTCACGAAAGACTAAGAATGCAGCATTAATGGGGTTTGAGCTCTCGCGAGCGCCGACTGGCAATCGTTCTTCCTGTGCACCATTCGCCACAGGAAGGGAGAGGTGGGAAATTACAATGCTACAGAAAGTAGCTGGACCACATACCATCCTGTGATTTACGTATTTCAGCTATACTAGCAGGTGCAGAGAAGAAGATAAAACGAGCCTTGAAATGTGCTGCTGTAGCACGCTGATGGTCTGCTGCGTAGATAGGGTAACTAATGAAAATGAACTGAATGGAACTGTAAACAGAAATTTATGCCAACCACAGTAAACATTTGTTAGGATGGATCTTTTATAAACGAACTGTGAATGTAGTAACGCAGCGAACTGCGGTAAACAGCAGTTTCAGAGAGAGAGCAAATCCTGTCTACGGTAAGCTTCTTTATACTTGCATCTGTCTGACATTGCGTCATGTGTTCGAAGCGATCTGATAGTTGTGCTGTTCTTGAAGAATCAAGTTTGCCAAGATTTCTAGCAATTCTTTTTATTACTACGATCGGTTTCGACAGATAACAGCATAGATCTGTTGAAACCGGTGATAGTAATAAAAAGAATTAGCGATCTTAGCCAACTTGTGTCTTCAAGAGTAACGCATCTTTGTAGTGATGTAGGTCGCAATAGTTATGCAAAGTTGAAGAGTTATGCAGAGAATAGGCTAGCGTCGAGAACGCAGCAAACCGTCCTTCGGACTAAGGATCACAAGAACATGTGACCAACTGAGACAAGAGTATTTAATCGTTCTCTGAATTATCTTTCGACCTCGTCAGCATATGCAGTGACGAGTGCTGAAAGATGAGTCCTCGTTCTCGAAACTGTTGCAAGAAAATTATGTCTCCAAAGAAAGGTAATAGTGAGAAATTGAAATTTCTTCAACAGTGTTGATGAATTAAGTTATCCGACAAATATTTAAAATAACTGTATGATGATAGTGGCAAGTATGTCTGACAACTAGACAGTGAAAGTGATCTATCAGTTGAGAAAAGATGCATATCATCAGAAAGCCCTGTTCAGATAAGCTGCAGCAAAATAACACATTATTTAACGGAGAATAATTTATGCAGATAAATCTCAAAATTCAAATTATAAATGACACGTTTCATCCACTGAAAAGGAAGAAAGAAATATCCAAAAAACACTGGGACATTCAGCGTAGTACCATGAACGCAGAAGTAGAAGATAAACGGAGAGAACAAATGAATATTTTATGTAAGAAACTTAGATGCTAGTCTCAAAATAACGAAAAAAGACCTGTGCCTTACAGCAGTCTGATATGCCTGAACAGAACAAAACTTTGCCAGAGGATCTTGTAGCAGTTTGCGGCATGACATTGCACACTGAGTGAGCGTAACATTGTGTGCGTAAACAGTTGTGACAGGAGAAGACTTTACTACACTTGCGTACTTGATTTCCTCTGCTGAACTGTTCTTGCTCTAAATTCTCTAGTTAAGTAACATACTAGATAATTAAATTCGGAGGAGGTAAAGTTGATGTACTAACCAGTAAAGTGAGAATGCATTACACTTTCTTTATCATCATTCAAGAAATTTGTACAAATATCTGCCATTAGGTATCGAAACTAGCCAAGAGACGCGGATTATCTCTACTGAACTACAGAAGTTCTTAAGAATACACACACACACACACACACACACACACACACACACACACACACACGCACATACAAACACAGGCACACATACACACACACATAAACGTAATAGTATTACCAGGATTAGTATATATGAACAATAACACAGCTCTATACTGATCTTTTTATATACTTTTGATTTAATTATTGACTGTGATTTTTATAAAGGCAATTATATTGTTGAAGGCGAAACAGTAGGAGGTACGGACCGATAGATCCGTTCAAAATGTAATATTCAGTGCTTTCCTATTGCTGGTTATGAGCAACTGGCTTTCTTTATACAAAAACCATGTGAAAACTTGTCTTTAACATTCTGTTAGAATAATTCGTAATTTAAGATGCAGCTCATCAGTAAATGCTGTACAATAACTTGCATAAAAATGGCTCTGAGCGCTACAGGACTTAACTTCTAAGGCCATCAGTCCCCTAGAACTTAGAACTACTTAAACCTAACTAACCTAAGGACAACACACACATCCATGTCCGAGGCAGGATTCGAACCTGCGATCATAGCGGTCCCGCGATTCCAGACTGTAGCGCCTGTAACCACTCGGCCACTCCGGCCGGCTAACTTGCATAATGTTTTAGCAAGCATGTAGACTACGGAGATGTAATGGTTGGAGTGGTGATTAAATAAGGACAGAAAAAGTCAGTGTTGAGAGAGTTATGATGAGAAATTGGGTGAATATGGGTGGCAATGATTGTAAAATTGTTAGCTATAGTTAGTGTGAGCCTTCGTTATGGATTTAAAGGACGTGGGCTCTTTGAAAGCTGTGCGTTCTATACTTACAAGAGTTCCCTATGAAATTAAATGTGATTTTGTAGAAATTGACGCATTTCCGATTTGTGGACTTGGAGTGTGCAGAAATGTGGGCGATCGTGCTTGGGGTTTGAACTATTTTTGGTTGCTCGCTCAGAGCCAGAAACGTGTTGTGTTGTATTTGCCTTATAATTGAGATTGAGTGAAGCTACTTCAGACTGCTACTCAAAAGCACTAGTTAACGCTTTCATTTTATACAAGCAAGCTCGGTAATGTTTCTCAGTCGCTAAAAGTGTACAGAAATAGGATGTACTTCCTAGTCTCCTTTCCACCTCTGTCAGTCTATCTCTTTCTCCTCCCATTCACTCTGTCCGTAACCACCTCCCCTTCACTCTTCATATCCTTCTCCTCCCTCTGCCCATTTCCTCCTTGCCAATCTCTATGTCCATTACCCCCCCTCCCCACCCCCTCTCATTGCCCACCTTCTCTTCCCCCTTTCTCCCTCCTTGGGCCGTGTTCATCAGCATTGAAAACGTAACCTTGATGGGATATGAGGTCGCTTTAAAATGAATGGGTAAATCGGTCAGGATCATTAGTACACTATGTGATGAAAAGTATACGAACATGCCCAAAAACACACGTTTTTCACATTAGGTGCATTGTGCTGCTACCTACTGCCAGGTACTCCATATCAGCGACCTCAGCAGTCATTAGACATAGTGAGAGAGCAGAATGAGGCGCTCCACAGAGCTCAGTAACTTCGAAAGTGGTCAGTTGATTGGGTGCCACTTGTGCCATACGTCTGTAAGCGAGATTTCCACGCTCCTAAACATCCCTGTGTCCACTGTTTCCGATGTGACAGTGAAGTGGAAACGTACAGGTCGACCTCGTCTGTTGACTGACGGAGACCTCCGACAGTTGAAGAGCGTCATAACATGTAATAGACAGACATCTATCCAGACCATCACACAGGAATTCCAAACTGTAGCGGGATACATTACAAGCACTATGACAGTTAGGTGGGGATGAGGAAACTGGGATTTAATGGTCGAGCAGCTCTCACGTCGGTAAATACCAAAAGATACCTCGCTTGGTGTAAGGAGAGTAAACATTGGACTATTGAATGGTTCAAATGGGTCTGAGCACTATGGGACTTAACATCTGTGGTCATCAGTCCCCTAGAACTTGGAACTACTTAAACCTAACTAAACTAAGGACATCACACACATCCATGCCCGAGACAGGATTCGAACCTGCGACCGTAGCAGTCTCGCGGTTCCTGACTGAGCGCCTAGAACCGCTAGACCACCGCGGCCGGCTGGACGATTGAACAGTGACGAAACACGGTACACAACGTGGAAGTCATATGGCAGAGTGTGGGTATAGCGAATGCCCGGTGAATGTCATCTGCCAGCGTGTGTAGAGCCAACGGTAAAATTCAGATGTGGAGGAGTTAGGGTTGATCATGCTGTTCATAAAGGAGGCATCCGCCCCTTGTTGTTTTGCGTGGCAGTATCACAACCCAGGCCTTCGTTGATGTTTAAGCATATTCTTGCTTCCCACTTGCTTCGGGGATGGCGATTGGATCTTTCAACACATTCGAGCACCTGTTCATAATGCACGGCCCGTGTCGGAGTGGTTACACGACAATAACACGCCTGTAATAGACTGGCCTATACAGAGTCCTGACCTGAATCCTATAAAACACCTTTCGGATGTTTTGGAACTCTAACGTCGTGCCACGCCTCACCGGCCGACATAGATGCCTCTCCTCAGTGCAGCACGCCGTACAAATGGGCTACCATTCCCCAAGAAACCCTCCAGCACCTGATTGAACGTATGCCTGCTACCTGCGAGAATGGGAGCTGTCATCAAGGCTAAGGGTGAGCCAAAAGCATACTGAATTCCAGCGTTACCGATGGAGGACGCCACGAACTTGTAAGTCATTTTCAGCTAGGGGTCCGGATACTTTTGATCACATAGTGTATTTGGGGTATGAGAGAGGCCTCTCCACCTGCTGTATTTGTGAGGATAGTAATTTGGGTTATGGTATTTCGCTTAGTTTCAAACTGCAATGCGCAGATTTAAAGGGTTTTGGAGGATTCTGTTTCCATAATAATATTGTAATCATAAAATGACAATCCGTAAAACAACTGTAAGGAAGAAAACAAAACAGCACATTGTTGCGTTTAAAATTTTTATTTAAAATTATATGTGAAGGGAAAGAATATAATTGGGAGAAATATTTGTGTAGTAGGTTAAATGCCTGATACAATCTGTACATAGATGTTCAAAAAAATATTCATACTTCGTCTGACTGATGTTCATTGGAATTTCGTGCAAAATTTAGGAATAGACTGGTCAACAAGTTTTCTTCATTTTTACAAACATGGTTTACATATAAACTTTAACAGTAAACCGGTCAAGAGTTTTTCATGATTTTTGTTAACAAGGTTAATATATTTTATATTACGCATATAAAGAGTGTGGGAGCTATAAGTGCAGAAATTTCTGTTGTGTCCAAGGCTGCTATATTGAATACCGTTACACGAGTATTTACTTTATTTGCAGACCAATAATTGTAGCTGTAACGAATAGTATATATTTTTAAGTTGGTTAGAATCTCCCAGTACATGTGGCACGAGCACGTCATTAATTCTTATTTTCCACTGGGAAGTAGGTCAGGTGTTTTGGAAATCCCCCTCGGTACTAAACGATAAGACCATGGAAAAAGCATCGGGTAGTAAATTATGTGACATGTCTGTGGGAAGACTGCTAGACGTAGAGAAAAAGCAGCTGATACAACGAAGTGGGAACTTACTAAGATACCAGTGCGACATCTGCACTTATAACCCCAATTTTCAAAAATGGTTCAAATGGCTCTGAGCACTATGGGACTTAACATCTGAGGTCATCAGTCCCCTAGAACTTAGAACTACTTAAACATAACCAACCCAAGGACATCACACACATCCAGGCCCGAGGCAGGACTAGAACCTGCAACCGTAGCGGTCACGCGGTTCCAGACTGTAGCGCCTACAACCGCTCGGCCACAGCGGCCGAGCCCAAATTTCATTTATAAGTATGAAACCCACATGTTTTCATAAGTTTATAATGCCAACTTGTAATTGTTTTAAGTTAATCTATCAAGAAATTCCCGATAATTTTGATAAAAATGTTTCCCCATGGGGAATCACTGTTACTGCGCAACAAGATAGAAGGATAACTCTTCGGAAACCTCGTGATTGCCTCCCACTGCGACGCATAAGTTTGAAAGTTGGCTCAGAGGTGCCTAAAATCTTCCTCTATAACGGTGCAAATATGCGGATCCTTGGACCGTTACTCTCGGGCTCGATGACACTTCAAACAAAAAAGTGTCGACACATTCGAAAAATGTCCACAGCCCAAAAGGACGTGTGAACTGTAAAGCGGGTTACTGATGTAAAACTCGCACCAAATTTCATCACAATTCTACCAAAACGTCACCGTGAAAGCATCGTAAGATTATAAGGTCGTCACAGCCCCTTCTTACCCACAATTCATCCTTTCTTCTGATGTCTCTGCGATTTAGGTAAGAACCGCGACACCCAGCATTGAAATCACACAGTTTTCTTGTGGGTGGCCAAGGAAAACTTTTCAGATTAACCACCGCTCAGAATCAGGAGGAGGTCTCAGAGGATGGCATAAAGGGCCTCAATGAAACCACCCCTTCGTTTCTGACGTTTATTCCCACACACTTGGTAGTCGATAACAACACTTCACAAAGCAGTGAGCAAACAGAAGATGCCCTTGGCAACCTTTGACGTTGCTGACACTCTCGGACGTTGCAACATGGCTTTAATGACATTGTGAGGCTGCATACCCACTTTATCACATCCCTTTGGAATGCAGAGCTACCCGAAGTTTTACTCTCGTGTACAAGTTGGAACGTCTAGGTACTGCTGAAAAGCATTCGACGAAAACATGTGCTTCACTAAAAATCAAAGAGTCCCTCTGACACCCCACAGATCCGCAGCACTCTCAGCTGCAACCCACCCATCTTCGTGGAGCAGATTAGTAATGTGTACTTGGCAGTAAAAGTAACAGTGCCACTTCTGAATGCAACCAACATAACGCTGCTGTGTCGTAGGTCCTATAAACGCTGAAGCACTGGGCGGTGCAGTCGTTTGACTATACGCAATGATTACCACAAGAGACGACTAGCGAACACAGTTCACTCTGACAGTCAATCCAGATGTAAACCGCAATATAACGAGTATCAGAAAACACTTCATTAGAATAAGTGACACTGCAGAAGTCTTATGGCATCCATTAAACGACCGACGTTATTTATTCGTGATTTGAATTTGAACCCTCTGTTAACCAAACAAAACTTGGGTGTGTGATCGAGGCCATAAAAAGTGTTCACCAGTATCAGTTTACAAAGTCGAATGTACGAACTTGGTAATAAATAACGATATAATTAACATTGCACAGGGAACCCCATGAAGCTTATATTGCCCCCGAGAAGTAAACACGAAAGGTATGTAATAAAGTACAATGCACAAGCGTGAAACGCCATTAAGTAAAGTTGTTATGATGGACAGGGAGTAGAGCCCAGTATCTACGTGAATTGTTAGTCAGATACCAGATATTAAATATGTTCACCAACAGCGTGATACTGGAATCTGAAACAACTATACAAATGATTTTTGCCTGGCAGGAATACAAGCACGGCACATTTCGCTGTTGTCTTATAGCCCCCAACAGACATGAATTAACTTTTGTATCTTCACCGATAGCGAGATGTGCAGTTGTTCGACGACTGGTTCGTGAACTTAAACAGCTTTATTAGTATAAGAAAGCTTAATAGAGACAGAGTGTCTGCAAGCAGTAACTTCCGCCTCTGACAGCCGAAACTAATCCATCGCTGTTCCAGTCAGTAGCAAATGCAAATATTCAATGTTGATTTGAAACCACAACACAATCCAGCATTCCTTATTTGGAGTTACTGGAGATGAAGATGGTATGTTTGTGACTGTTAATAACTCTTAGCTCCAGTAGGAACCTGAGCCGTGCGTGGCTCGTGTTCTCAACATCATGTATTTTACACCCTGTTTTCAACGTACTTCCACCTCTCTACATTAATTTAAATTACTACTGTCACTGAGTTGCTGCTTTGCCTGACCGCGAACGGCGTTAGCGGCGCGTATCGATATATCCCCTCTCATAGTATCTTTGCTCGACTGCTATTACTTCCCGATCGTCGTCTGTCGTAATGGAGTTCGGGCTGCCAGTTTGTTGGAACGCGCCTGGGGAGGAGTCCGGACCCGCCAGTCGGGGAGTTGCAGTGCTGCACTAGTGCAGTCGGGTTGGAGCAGCAGTGAGGTCTGCATCGACATGGCTCGCTCGACCATTGCCGCCACGCATAACTTGAGCTGAGCCACGGTCTAGGTGGATCGTTGGTCGGTCGTCCTACAGGACGACGCGTTTTGGCTTGCCGATCGTTCATGAGTCGGCTGTGTGTGTGTGTGTGTGTGTGTGTGTGTGTGTGTGTGTGTGTGTGCATCGACTCCCGATTAGTCTTCGTGTGTGCTTAGTTACTGCTGAGTATCGTTCAGGTCTTCGTGCAACTGTTGTCAGGTTGTGTATGTAGTTGGCGTTATTTAAAAAATGGCTCTGAGCACTATGGGACTCAACTGCTGAGGTCATTAGTCCCCTAGAACTTAGAACTAGTTAAACCTAACTAACCTAAGGACATCACAAACAACCATGCCCGAGGCAGGATTCGAACCTGCGACCGTAGCGGTCTTGCGGTTCCAGACTGCAGGGCCTTTTAACCGCACGGCCACTTCGGCCGGCGCGTTATTTCCTTTGACAAGTTATTTTAAATGTTGTCGGCGTACTGCCTCTGAGAGGTCTGTCGTCTCATCCGACGATGTGTAACTGGTTCTCCAAGCGCTTCTGGGCCCCTTCAGTTACCATCTTGTGGAACTTGGGACGGTCCTTTCCTGATGCAGGGATGTCGTTTAGCCAATGGGCGTGTTTACTCTGCACGGTTGGGTCCGAGACTGCATTTCCACCGTCGTGTGTCTGGAAGTGAGTGGGAGACGCACCAGCAGTGCAGTCGCGACGGAGCAGCAGTCAGTCGGTCGGTTGTTGCGGACCAGGGAAGTTATCTTCGCGCGGTGCAGGCGGCAGGGACCGCTGACGGTCCCTGCACCGTGTCGGAGCGTATGTGGAGCTGTCAGATCGCTACGAGCTTCGTGGTTCACCGACCCAGGACGTCAAACTTGAATAGTGGTTTCAAGTACCCAAGCCACGTCCATTCATGTTGTGTGGTTCGCTTCGATGGTACGCTGTTTGGGAGGTTTTCCTGTGAGCAGCACCAAGTGTTTGTATTGCTGAAATTTAGCCTCCACGCAGTGGTGTTAAGTACATTGGTTGACTACAATTCAAGTACACCAGCGGAATTTTCTGCCTTGTGGCCAATAGTGTTCCTGTTATCTGCCCTGGCCACTAACGTAATTTCAGGCAGTGTCATTTCCTCACCTGTTGTCGCTGTCCAACACGGTGTATGGTTTTTGACAGCTTAATACATATACATATTTGATTGTGGATAATCACACTCGTAACATTTTTTGTTTGAATTCTCATGTACCGATTGGTGGCAAGCAAGTCGTTTCTCGGTTGGTCTTTGGCCGTCCCTTGGTTGGCTTCCGACGGATCAAGTGTAGTTGGGCTCACCATCTGTCTCACCTAAGTGAACGAGGGCAGACCGACTGAACGGAGGCTTCTGAGTGCAGTTGTCTTTACTTTCTTTCTCACCGGTGTTTAATTGTCTGTTTATAATCTATCATAGCCAATGATAAAACAATTTCTTGGTTTTACTGCGTTTTATGTAAGTAAGTTTGAATTGCTGCAAGTGGATATTTGCTGGAAGGTTATTGCCGTTGTGTTGTCTTTTCTTTTAGTCCGGTTTCAGCTACTTAAAATATAAGGCTTATGGTTATATTTTTTTAATTGTGGGCCTTGAGCCTTGGAACCTTATTCTTAAAACAGTATTTCAAGCTTAAACATTGCGGCTTGGACCCTTATTCTTAAAACTACCCTTTAATCAAAACATTGCGGCCTTCTGCCTTTAAAAGGTTATGGTAATTTATTTTAAAATCATCCAAATTTTATTGTGGGCCTTCGGCCGTTTGTATTGCATCTCGTTTACGTTTGTTTATCCACTTTTGCCTTGAGGCTTTCAGCCTAGCTGTGATAAAAATATATCTTAATTCTAGAATGAAATTTTCACTCTACAGCGGAGTGTGCGCTGATATGAAACTCCCTGGCAGATTAAAACTGTGTGCCGCACCGAGACTCGATCTCGGGAACTTTGCCTTTCGCGGGCAAGTGCTTTACCGACTGAGCTACCCAAGCACGACTCACGCCCGCTCCTCACAGCTGTAATTCCGCCAGTACCTCGTCTTCTACCTTCCAAACTTCACAGAAGCTGTCATGCGAAACTTGCAGAACAGCAGTCCTGGAATAAAGGATATTACGGAGACATGGCTTAGCCACAGCCTGGGGGATGTTTCTAGAATGAAATTTCACTCTACAGCGCTGATATGAAACTTCCTGGCAGATTAAAACTGTGTGCCGGACCGAGACTTGAACTCGGGACCTTTGCCTTTCGCGGGCAAGTAGAGCACTTGCCCGCGAAAGGCAAAGGTCCCGAGTTCGAGTCTCGGTTCGGCACACAGTTGTAATCTGCCAGGAAGTTTCATATTTTAATTATTTTATTTGCTGTTTTAACTCCATTTCTATCTTGTTGATTTTCAAGATTTCTTGTTTGGAGGCCTTCAGCCGTGAGAGAACTACATTTTGGAAACTCGTACTTGTAAAAGTTCGACTATGTGCCGCTTTGGTTGTAAATGTGTTGTTAAACTACAGTAAATTACAATTTTAGGTTGAAACTGACTCCAACCTTATCTGGCCCTTTCCACAGTCCTAATCTCCTGTTTTGCCCAGCGGGTTTAGCGGGCGTCTCAGAACCAAACACACATTAACCATTACAAGCTAGCCTTAGTCAAACCAAACACCTAATTTCACATGTGCCAGTAGCAGTTCCGCAGCATTTTATGTTTCTTACCCCTAAATCTACTGATTACTGAGCGTATCGACGCATTTTATGATGACAAAATTTCTAAAGATGATCTGACTTCGGTATAGCTGTTTGTAACTGTGTCACAGAGAAGGTAAAATGTTACTCTCACGCCAGTTTGGAACAGAGAGCTACTGTATCTTACTGTTTAGAGTGCTTCGACATTTTCAAGGAGCCAGCGACCAACTGCAGCGTTTATCGCTTCTCATTACCCTTGTGATGGCTGACACAGATAATTCGAAATGTAGACAACGAGATTAGTTTTAGTTGGTGCGTGAAAGGAATCTCACCTGTCTATAAACATATATTTGGTTTGTCGATGACATACCAAAGTGGAATTCACTCAGAATGTTTTATTGGTGTACCACGAATATATCGAGTGACTCTTGCAAGGTAATTCTCTGTCATTCCAGGAAGTAACAAAACTGTCACAGCATCAACAAACATATTCCACTATGTTGTTATGGCCACATCATAGTCATATCTGGACGACTATGTTACTACTGACAATGCCTTTCTTGAGTGGGCTAACAATTCAGAAGAGCATCTTGTACATCAATGAAGAAGCAGCTTAATTACTTCTCCTCCAATATTATTAGGAGTATTCCATTATTTATTGCGAAGCAGAAAAAGAGGAAGTTGCAAAAACCACTGCAACCGACACAAAAGAAAATAAACGTAACCCATTGAGTTACAGATCCATTTGAATGAATTTGCATGTAGCAGGATAGTGAACAATTTATTTGTCGCAACGTTATGAAATACTCCGAAATATATTATGTATTAACATCACACCTGCACGGTTGTAGCTAGCATCACTCATATGAGACACAGCTCGGAATTTATTCGCTCGATGCACTGAGTACAGGAACACTCAAATTGGTTCCGTCTTTATAGATTTCCATGAAGCCTTTTGATATCATTCGTCATAAGCGACTCCCAAACACATTGCTTTCCTATGGACCAGCGTCTCAGTTGTGGGACTGGATTCGTTGTTTCCTGTCTGAGAGGTCACAGTTCGCAGTAACTGACAGGACGTCACCTAGCGAAACGGAAGTGATGCATGTGATTTCCCAAGTAAAGTGAAGTAGACATTCTCCTATTTCTACTATACAGGGTGAGTCGCTAACTATTGCCACCTAGAATCACTCCGAAAGTATGATAGTAGCTGAGAAGTTTGTGGGACAAATGTTGCATGGGACAACGGGGGCCATAATATGTCGTTGGTTTTTTGTTGCTAGGTGGGCTCGAGTCAGAGATATGAAGGTCAACTTTGTTCTTTAAATGGGATGCTATAGTTTGGTCCTCATTTTCTCGTAGGGGCTATTTGGGAAGAATCCAATGACGTGTAACAGTAAGGTCTTTGAAGGTCAGCGAAGGTCAAAACGGTGGCATGAACGTCCATTTACAAAAAGTGTTCGAAGTGATGACCATTGGTATCAATGCAGTGCTGCAATCTTCTTATCATGGATGATTTATAAGCCGTCCAAAGGAAAAGCCTGAAGAAGCAACTTCCTCTCAGGCTTCAAGAACACAATCCCAAAGAGCGTCAGCTGTAGCAGTTGGTTTCGTGGCCAGTTCTCTGTTAACCCTCCGGAAACATCAGCCCACATATTTTCCATAGGATTCATAATGGCAGCCCGCGGCGGCCGGTCCATGACGTTGACATCAACTGTGGAGAGCTGCTGCTGGACGAATGAAGGTTTGTGATTGGGAGAGTGGCCGTCTCTCGGTGTGAAGTCCCCTTCTCCGTAGAGCATTCGCACTGACGGAAGCATCACATATTCCAACATGTGGGCGTACTGATTGCTGTCGAGAGTTCCTTCTATTCTGTGAAGAATTCCTGATCCTATTTCAGAAATCCATCCCCAGCAGGAAAGAGATTCAATTTCTCCACTGTTCCATTCACGTACTAAGCTCGAGAAAAACGAACACCAAAATTTTTATGTCGAGTTCTAATTTCCCTTATGTTATTACAGCTGTAATATCAACCATTGTACGCTGGTGACATCAAAAGCTATTTGAATTCGGAGGAGAAAGATGGTGGTTGAAATGTCGTGAAAATAGTGCGTTTGTTTTAACGTTGCGTCCCCAACTCGTCCCTCCAAACCCTCACCCCTCCAACCTCAAGAAAATATCCGTGACACTCTCCGTTAATTGGCTATACTTCAAAATTAGCTGCCTTTATTCGACGTTTCCGATGTCCTTCGTTAACCCTTTCAGTAACGATCCCTTGGTGCTCAGCAATTTTCCAGAAGAGGTCCAACAACCGTAGTAAACTTCATGGGTCTTCTGAGGGTTGTGTCAACAACCCAACATCTGTTTCACCCTCGCCACAACTTGTCATGATTCCCAGTTACATTGTTCATATTTGTAACTCCTAGAACTTCCGTTAAATCTACAAATGTCAGTTTTGTTTTACTTACCGACTCATCGAAGTTTAATGAAACCTTCCTAGTAATCATGAGGAGAAACAGGAGTATTTTTTTGCTTGTGGATCACGGCCACGTTTTGCACCAAGTAGAAATTTTCCAGTTCCCTTTGCTTTCTGAGGAATTTACTAGACGGCAACATTACATGCCGCATATCTAAGAGAATTATTCTGATCATTTTGCTAACACAGTATATGTACATATTCGCATCAAAAACAGTTTTGCATCACCTCAGTTCCTAGAACTCCAGAAGATAGACGTTGACTCTGGATATTGTAATACAGACACCGTCCCTTTCACTTTTCAGAGATATCATTAAACCTGCCCAAAAATGTAAACAACCATGCATGAGCACCGCCCATTGGACGGAGAGGGTCCGACAGCCGATGAGTTCCGGTCATTCCACCAGGAAGGAGGTACACGGCTCGTGTTATCTGTAGTTCAACCATGTCTAGACGGTTCGATCGCGTCCGCATTGTTACTCTGCTCCACGAAGGGCTCTCAACAAGGGAAGTGTCTAGGCGTCTCGGAGTGAACCAAAGCTATGTTGTTCGGACATGGAGCAGATACAGAGAGACAGGAACAGGCGATGACATGCGTCGCTTAGGCCGCCTAAGGGTTACTACTGCAGTGGATGACCGCTACCTACGAATTATAGCTGGGAGCAACCCTGACAGCAACGCCACCACGTTGGATAATGCTTTTCGGGCAGCCACAAAGCGTCGTGTTACGACTCAAACTGTGCGCAATAGACTGCATCATGCGCAACTTCACTCCCAACGTCCATGGCGAGGGCCATTTTTGTAACCACGACACCATGCACCGCGATACAGATGGGCCCAGCAACATGCCGAATGGACCACTCAGGTTTGGCATCACGTTCTCTCCACCGATGAGCGTCGCATATGCCTTCAATCAGACAATCGTCCGAGACGTGTTTGGAGGCAACGCAGTCAAGATGAACACCTTAGGCAGATTGTCCTGCGAATTCAACAAGGTGGCGTGGCATTATTTGGGGCCGACGTACGCCGTTGGTGGTCATGGAAGGCGCCGTAATGGCTGTACGATATTTGAATGACATCCTCCGACCGATAGTGCAACCATATCGGCAGTATATTGGCGAGGCATTAGTCTTCATGGTCGACAATTCGCGCCTCCATCGTGCATATCTTGTGAATGATTTCCTTCAGGATAACGACATCGCTCGACTAGAGTGGCCAGCATTTTCTATATGAACCCTATCGAACATGCTTGGGATAGATTGAAGGGCTGTTTATGGACGACGTAACCCACCAACCCCTCTGAGGGATCTACACCGAATCGCCGTTGAGGAGTGGGACAATCCGGACCAACAGTGTTTTGGTGAACTTGTAAATAGTATGCCACGACGAATAAAGGCATGCATCAATGCAAGAGGACGTGCTACTGAGTATTAGAGGTACCGGTGTGTACAGCAATCTGGACCACTATGACCGGCTACTGTGGCCGAGCGCTTCCAGGCCCTTCAGCCCAGAACCGCGCTGCTGCTACGGTCGCAGATTCGAATCATGCCTCGGGAATGGATTTGTGTGATGTCCTTAGGTTAGTTAGGCTTAACTAGTTCTAAGTCTAGGGGACCGATGACGTCAGATGTCTAGTCCCATAGTGCTTAGAACCATTTGACAATTTTGATGTTTATGTTGATCTCCATCCCATTTATCTGTACAGGCTCCGAAAGTCTCGGAACCGAGGTGATGCAAAACTTTTATTTGGTGTGTGTATTAGAAATATCAAAATGTCTTCTTCATTTTACTTGCAGAATCACACTCCATACTGTAGTTTCAGTAGAGGATGTCCCGCCAGTTACTGCGAACTGTGACCTTTCAGACTGGAAATCACAGATCCAAACACACAACTGAAACGAAATTTCATAGCAAACCAATGTCGTTGGGAGCCGATTATGAGGAACGATATCA